>NW_027467092.1:35000-45000 GCF_046128005.1 Genypterus blacodes
TTGGTGTGTGTGTGTGTGTGTCTCTCTCTCTCACACTCCTGGCTCCTCCTCCTCGTTGTGCTGCAGGCGTCCTGATCGACGCCATGAGGAAAGGTTACTGGATCATCCTGGACGAGCTGAACTTGGCGCCCACAGACGTGCTGGAGGCTCTGAACCGCCTGCTGGACGACAACAGGGAGCTGTTTGTGGCCGAGACGCAGGAAGTGATCAAGGCTCACCCCAGGTTCATGCTGTTCGCTACCCAGAACCCCCCGGGCCTGTACGGGGGCAGGAAGGTACGCTCTTCACCTGTGTGTCACATCATCATCTTAATCATCTTCATCATGTTGAAGACACTGATTGAAGACGACCCGATCTCCATCCCGACCCTCAGGTCCTGTCCAGAGCGTTCAGGAACCGCTTTGTAGAGCTGCACTTTGAGGAGTTACCCCCTGCAGAGCTGGAGATCATCCTGCACCAGCGCTGCAGCCTGCCGCCCAGCTACTGCAGCAAGCTGGTCAAGGTCATGCAGGAGCTTCAGGTAACCTCTAACCCTGCTCTGGGGCTGCTCTGTAAGCTCTGCTGCTCAGGTGGAGTAGCTCTGTGACCCCTCTGTCTGTCCCTCTACAGTCCGTGCGCAGGGGCTCGTCCGTGTTCGCGGGGAAGCACGGCTTCATCACGCTCAGGGATCTGTTCCGCTGGGCCGAGCGCTACAGGCTGGAGGAGCAGACGGAGACGCAGGATTGGCTGCAGCATCTGGCCAACGACGGTCAGACCTCACAGCTCACCTAAGTGTTCAGTCCAGACCTTCTGAAGCTGATCTGATCTGATGAAGAGTTGTTTTCCCTCTCAGGCTTCATGCTGCTGGCAGGACGAGTGAGGAAGCCGGAGGAGGAAGCCACCATCCAGTCCATCCTGGAGAAACACTTCAAGAGGACCGTGAACCCTGAGAGCCTCTTCTCTCAGGAGCAGGTCTCCAGCCAGTTCAGTGAGTGGACAACCTGAGCCACCACTCACACACACACACACACACACACTCACTCACACTCACACCCTCACACCCTCACACACTCACACACTCACACACACACACACACACACACTCACACACACACACACTCACACCCTCACACACTCACACACACACACACACACTCACACACACACACACTCACACACTCACACACTCACACCCTCACACACCCTCGCACACTCACCCTCACACACTCACACACTCACACCCTCGCACACTCACACACTCACACACTCACACACTCACACACTCACACACTCTCACACACTCACCCTCACACACACACACTCACACCCTCACACACACACACTCACCCTCACACACACTCACCCTCACACACTCACGCACTCACGCACTCACACCCTCACACCCTCACACCCTCACACACACACACTCACCCTCACACACACTCACCCTCACACACTCACACACTCACGCACTCACACCCTCACACCCTCACACACTCACACACTCACACACTCACACACTCTCACACACTCACCCTCACACACACACACTCACACACTCACACACTCACCCTCACACACACACACTCACACACTCACACACTCACACACTCTCACACACTCACCCTCACACACACACACTCACACACTCACACACTCACCCTCACACTCACACACTCACCCTCACACACACTCACTCACCCTCACACACACACACTCAGCCTCACACACTCACACACTCACCCTCACACACACACACTCACACACTCACACACTCACACACTCACACACTCTCACACACTCACCCTCACACACACACACTCACACACTCACACACTCACCCTCACACTCACACACTCACCCTCACACACACTCACTCACCCTCACACACACACACTCAGCCTCACACACACTCTCACACACTCACCCTCACCCTCACACACTCACACACTCACACACTCACCCTCACACACACACACTCACACACTCACACACTCACACCCTCACACACCCTCACCCTCTCACTCTCACCCTCACTTCCTCTCTGTGCTTTTGATTGGCAGGTCCCTTCATTGACAGCATCGCTGGCGTCCCAGAGGAGTTCCGTCACGTGGTGTGGACACACGGCATGAGGAGACTCGCCATTCTGGTGGGACGCGCACTTCGGTTCGGCGAGTCTGTCCTGCTGGTTGGAGACACGGGGTAAGAGACAAACCTGGATCTGTATGAGGGTCCTGGACCGGGACCGTCCAGCGTGTGTCCAATCAGAGCTCAGCCGGTGGTGGGAGGAGCTAAGAGTCACCCACACTAACCACACTGCTGTCTTACAGATGTGGCAAGACGACAATCTGCCAGCTGTTTGCTGCTTTAGGAGGCCAGAAGTTTTACTCTGTGAACTGTCACCTCCACATGGAGACGTCTGACTTCCTGGGAGGCCTGAGACCTGTGAGACACACACAGCAGGTACAGGACCAGGGACACAGATACACAGGGACAAAGGGACACAGGGACACAGGGACAAAGGGACACAGGGACACAGAGACACAGGGACACAGAGACACAGAGACACAGGGACACAGGGACACAGGGACAAAGAGACAAAGAGACAAAGGGACACAGGGACACAGAGACACAGAGACACAGGGACACAGAGACACAGAGACACAGAGACACAGGGACACAGAGACACAGAGACACAGAGACACAGGGACACAGGGACACAGAGACACAGGGACACAGGGACACAGGGACACAGGGACAAAGAGACAAAGGGACAAAGAGACAAAGGGACACAGGGACACAGGGACAAAGAGACACAGGGACACAGGGACACAGGGACACAGGGACAAAGAGACACAGGGACACAGGGACACAGCCCCGCTCACTCAGCAGGCCGTTAGCTGACTGTGTGTGTGTGTGTGTGTGTGTGTGTGTGCAGGGTGACGGGGAGGACAGCAGGCTGTTCCAGTGGCATGATGGACCTCTGGTTCTGGCCATGAGAGAGGGAGGAGTGTTCCTCATGGACGAGATCTCTCTGGCCGACGACTCGGTGCTGGAGAGACTCAACAGGTACACACACACACACACGCACACACACACACACACACACACACACACACACACACAGAGATCACACTTTGATCCAAAGTGACGTTGATGTGAGATCAGAATATGAAACATGCAAAGATCAGGAGAGAGAGAACATGGAGCTGAGATCTATAAGAACAGGAGGGAGGAGCCAAGAGGCGGAGCCTAGTGGAGGTATCAGTGGACTACTATGAAGTTGTTCAAGTGTCTGAAACTGTTACATCCAAACATAAAGCTGAAGCTCCTCTGCATGACCTCATGGACCTGGTTGACCTTATTGACCTTACTGACCTTTCTGACCTTACTGACCTGATTGACAGCGTCCTGGAGACAGAGAAGTCTCTGGTGCTGGCAGAAAAGGGCAGTGGGGACAACGATGACGTGGAGGTGATCAGAGCCGTGAGCCGTTTCCGTCTGGTGGCCACCATGAACCCTGGAGGAGACTTTGGAAAGAAAGAGGTAACCATGGTCCTGATGAAGACCTCAGCGCCTCAAGGACCTGGTCTGCTTCCAGGAGCAGGAGTCCATGTTGGAGAAGGAATGGAGCTCATGTGTGTTTGTTTCCCCAGCTGTCCCCGGCGCTCAGGAATCGTTTCACAGAGATCTGGTGTCCTCAGAGTAACAGCCGCAGTGACCTGGTCCAGATCATCCAGCACAACCTGCGACCCGGCCTCTCCCTGGACGGTACGCACGTGGTTCTGTTCTCTAGATGTTCTGCTCACATGTGTGCCCTGTGATGGCGTGACGCCTCCTCTGTGATCTCCACCAGGTGGCGATATTGCAGAGCTGATGCTGGACTTCATCGACTGGCTGACCCGGCAGGACTTTGGCCGGCGCTGCATCCTGAGCATCAGGGACATCCTGTCCTGGGTCTACTTCCTGAACGCCGTGTGCGAGCGGGACGAGGACGGCTTCATGACCATGGGGGCGCTGGAGGAGGAGGAGGAGGAGGCAGAGTGGGACCTCAGACTGGACACGGTCACCGCCTTCATCCACGCCGCCTGTCTGGTCTACATAGACGGGATCGGCTCAGGTGAGTCCGACCGACCGGGACGTTGGGCCCCGTGTCCCACATCACCATGGAGACGCTCTGTTGATGTCACAGAGTGATGATAAACCCACGGGTGACGTTTCCATCTCACGAGCAGGAAGTCTCCTTCTCTTGCAGGAACTACAGCGTCGTGTGCAGACGGTGCCAACCTGGCTCGCCGGTTGTGCCTGGGGTTCCTGCAGCAGCGACTGAGCAAGATGAGCAAACTGGACCAGGAGACGCTGGACACACTGAGGGTGTACGACACCACGCTGCCACGAGAGCCGCAGTGGGGCGACGACTTCTTTGGCATGGACCCCTTCTACATCGCCTTAGGTTCAGCTCACACACACACACACACACACACACACACACATGCTGCTCTCATGTCCTCTTAGGGAACCAGAGGGTGGTGGTTGCTAGGAGACCACTTTACCAACATTTTGGAATTTACATTGTAAAAACCCTGAAAACTGAATTGGGACATTTGGAGTCCAGCTCAGATTCAGGAGGAACACCAGAACATCTGGGTCACATCTGGGTCACCCTTCCTCTGATGGTGTCTTCTCCCATCAGGGCCTCTGAATGACAGCAGAAACCTGTCCGACTACGCCATCGGGGCGGGGACGACGGCAGTGAACGCCCAGAGGCTCCTGAGGGCCCTGAAGCTGCAGAGGCCCGTGCTGCTGGAGGGCTCGCCGGGCGTGGGCAAGACCAGCCTGGTCTCCGCTCTGGCTAAGGCCTCTGGGAACCACCTGGTCAGGATCAACCTGTCAGAGCAAACGGTGAGGCTCTGGGATGCTCTGGGAGGCTCTGGGATCTGGAGCAGCTGTGACTGAGGTGAAGTCACTGACGGCGTGTTGACGTGTTGACGTGTTGACGTGTTGACGTGTTTCAGGATGTGACCGACCTGTTTGGGACGGATCTGCCGGTGGAGGGAGGGAAGGGGGGCGAGTTTGCGTGGAGAGACGGCCCCCTGCTGGCTGCACTGAAGGCCGGACACTGGGTCGTCCTGGATGAGGTATGGATCACAAGTTCAGGCCTTGTAGGGTTAGGGTTTGAATCACACACACACACACACACACACGCACACACACACACACACACAGACTAAAGAGATTTAGTGAGGTTGAGGGTTTGGATCTAAAGTGATTTCCTGTCTTGTTGCTCAGTTGAACCTGGCCTCCCAGTCGGTCCTGGAGGGCCTGAACGCCTGCTTTGACCACAGAGCAGAGATCTTCATCCCTGAGCTGGGGATGAGCTTCCAGGTCCAGCAGGAGAAGACCAAGATCTTTGGCTGCCAGAACCCCTTCACCCAGGGGGGGGGGCGCAAGGGGCTCCCCCGCTCCTTCCTCAACCGGTTCACCCAGGTGTGTGTGTGTGTGTGTGTGTGTGTGTGTGTGTGTGTGTGTGTGTGTGTGTGTGTGTGTGTGTGTGTGTGTGTGTGTGTGTGTGTGTGTGTGTGTGTGTGTGTGTGTGTGTGTGTGTGTGTGTGTGTGTGTACATGCTTGTATCCAGCCCTTGTCTCTTCTTCTGCAGGTCTTTGTGGATCATCTCACCAGCAGAGACATGGAGTTCATTGGAGACTCCATCTTCCCCAACATTGATAAGGAAGTCCTCGGTAAGATGGTGGCGTTCAGTAACAAGGTACGTGTGTGTGTGTGTGTGTGTGTGTGTAACACAGGCTCCTGTTCAAACATCAGGTGTGTGTTGTTGGGCTGACTTCCTGTCCCTCTGCCAGCTTGTACAGGAAGTGTGTGTGGAGCGCCAGTGGGGTCAGAGGGGAAGCCCCTGGGAGTTCAACCTGCGCGACATGTTCCGCTGGTGTCAGCTGATGCAGGCCGACCAGTCTCCAGGGTTCTTTAACCCGGGTCAGCATGTGGCCCTGGTCTACTCGGACAGGATGAGGACGGAGGCCGACAAGGCACAGGTACGGATCAATACAGCCGATCAATACAGCCGATCAATACAGTCCATCAGTCACATATGGGCTCACGTGACTGTAACTACCGATCACATCAAGGTCTGGATGAACGTGTGAACATGGTGGAGTATTGATTATGGATCAGACTGATTGGCTTTGGATTCCAGTCGTTCTGCTCCATGAGTGTGTGTGTGTGTGTGTGTGTGTCCTCAGGTGCTGTGTGCGTTCCGTAAGGTGTTTGGTGAGGACTCTGAGCCCTACACAGGGTCCAGGCAGTTCCACATCACTCCTCTGAACCTGCAGGTCTGAAGCTCCTCCTCTACCTTCTCCCTCCACACCTGTGACCCAGAGCTCAGAGTCACGCCTCTCCTCTCTCCCCCCCCCCCTCTAGGTGGGCTTCTCAGTCCTGCAGCGCAGTGGGGGGGCCCCTGTGGCCCTGGACCCTCCGCTGTCCATCACACACCAGGCCCTGCGGCCCCTGGAGTCCCTGATGAAGTGTGTGGAAATGGGCTGGATGAGCATCCTGGTGGGCCCCACAGCCAGCGGGAAGACCAGCCTGGTGAGGCTGCTGGCCCTGCTGACCGGGCACAGGCTCCGGGTCATGGCCATGAACAGCGCCATGGACACCACGGAGCTGCTGGGAGGCTTTGAGCAGGTAGGGACCCGGGGCTGGAGGGACCCGGTGCTGCAGGGACCCGGTGCTGCAGGGACCCGGTGCTGCAGGGACCCGGTGCTGCAGGGACCCGGTGCAGCAGGGACCCGGTGCTGCAGGGACCCGGTGCTGTGGGTCTGATGATCAGAGAACTCAAACCTTGTCCTCTCTTCTCTTTAGGTGGACATCATGCGGCCCTGGCAGCAAGTGCTGGAAAGCGTGGATTATAATGTTGCCATGGTAACCAGACGCGGCTTGATGTCGCTGGATGTCGGCATCCAGGACACAGAGTTCCTGTTGAAGACGTGGGGCCTCTTCTGCCACTGGCTGAAAGAAGAAGGACTGGAAAGAACCGGAGGAACGGTGAACTCAGAGGCCCTGAACAAGCTGGAGGTCATCATCCTCCTGCTGCAGAAGCTCAACACCAAGCTCAAAGTCTTCACCGGTAATGTCCCCATGTCTCCTGGTCCATGTCCCCATGTCTCCTGGTCCATGTCCCCATGTCTCCTGGTCCATGTCCCCATGTCTCCTGGTCCATGTCCCCATGTCTCCTGGTCCATGTCCCCATGTCTCCTGGTCCATGTCCCCATGTCTCCTGGTCCAGACCTGGGGACAGTCCTCCCCCTCACAGTCAGAGGGTTCACATCTCCTTCCTTATGTGTCTGCTGTGTTTGTCTCCTGCAGACATGTCCAAGCTGCAGATGGACTTCATGCTGCTGAAGGAACGTCTGGCCCAGCTGGAGGACGGTTGGACCAACGGAGGCTTCGAGTGGCTGGACGGGATGCTGGTCCAGGCTCTGCAGGCTGGAGACTGGCTGCTCATGGACAACGTCAACTTCTGCAGGTCAGCACAAGTCCTGGAACAATGATGTCACCTGGAGAAGTGAAAACTATGAAACCACTGGTGGTTGCTAGGAGACAGTAGTAGAACAGTTTTGTGGCGATTTACTTTTTCATGGTTTTGTGAAAACGTGTGAAAATGACATCAAACAGTCAACATGTGTGTGTAGAAGCTTCCATGGCTCTGATAGAGAGGAAGCTGATGTTAAAATCTTCATCCTGTTCATCACAGCGCCTCTGTCCTGGATCGCCTCAACGCTCTGCTGGAGCCCGGCGGAGCTCTGACCATCAACGAGCGCGGCGTCATCGACGGAACCACGCCCAAAATCGTCCCACATCCCAACTTCAGGTATGGAGCAGAAGGTTTGATGTTCCCAGGCTCAGGACCAGCAGGGGGCGCTGCTGATCCTGAGCCTGTGTGTGTGTGTGTGTGTGTGTTGCTGCAGGTTGTTCCTCACCATGGACCCTCTGCATGGAGAGATCTCCAGAGCCATGAGGAACAGAGGGGTGGAGATTTACATCCCGGGGGAACACGAGGGCCTCTGCTGGGACACGCATGACCTGAAGACGCTGCTGCACACGGCAGGCGTGACCGGGGACTGTGTGTGTGACCTGCTGATCCAGATCCACAAGAGCATCAAGTCTGCCATCTGGGGTAAGAAGTGAAGAACAACACAACACGACCACGCTGAGTAACAGTTCAGTGTCATGTGACGGCAGCCGACCAACCAGGAGCCTGGCTGCAGTGTTGCGTGTTCAGTGGTGACACAGATAGCAGAGCGTCATTTATGTAACCCCGGCGACGGACGGCTCGTGTCATGACTTCCTGCCTGTGTCCCTCAGATTCTCCGGCCTCGTCCGTGTCGTCTCTGCTCCACGCCGCCGCCCTGCTGTCCTGTCAGCTGCAGAGAGGCGTGGACCTGCCCAGCGCCCTGCAGCACGCCTGCAGAGAGGCCTACTGCCTCTGCCAGCGCACCAGCGCCACCCAGAGGGTATCTGCTCCGGCTCAACGCTTCAGCATCTGCTCTGGTTCAGGGCTCAGACGTGTGTGTGTGTGTGTGTGTGTGACGTGGTGTGTGTGTGTGTGTGTGTCCCCCTGCAGGAGGCCCAGCAGGTGATGGAGCAGCACTTGTCCATCCTGGACATGGAGGACTGGGGCAGCGGGCTGCTGTGTGCCGGCGTCTGGCCCGACGGTTTCCCCTCCGCCCTGCTGTCCACAGAGGACTCCTGCTTCTCCTCCGTCCTCAGAGACGGACAGCTGCTCTCCTTCTGCCTCAACACGCTCAGCCTGCAGGGCAAAAGGTCGCGACCCCATGAGTCTGATCCTGATCCATGTGTTGTATTGATAAGCAACGCCACTAACACCTGATTCCTGTGTTCAGGAGTCGCCCGCTCAGCTTGAGTGACCTGCAGAGGGCGCTGCAGAGCAGCGGCGTGCACGAGGGCCTGCTGTTCTCCGGAGGTGTAGTGGACCTGGTGGAGGGCGACGCCCTGCGGCTCGTCCCCGTGGCCGTGCGGCTGCTCGCCGAGCGGGCGTCGCACGCAGACTGGATCCTCCGCAGCAGCTGGCTGTCTCACCTGGGGAAGAGCTACAAACACGCCCCCGGTTAGTGTCACTTTGTGTTTGAGTGACAGACCATAATACCAGCAGAATAAAGTAGAGAAGATGTCTGGTGTGTGTGTGTGTGTGATGGTCACTGTGGCTCCTCCCTCTGCTCTGTGGCTCCTCCCTCTGCCGTGTCTCACCGTGGCTCCTCCCCCTCTCTCTCAGACTCGGTGCTGGTGCAGGTGGAGGCGGGGAATCGGGCGCTGAAGGCCGTGTTCAGCAGCAAACTGGCCACCAAAGGGAAGTCTCTGGCCGAGCTCCTGCAGCCGCACAGCGTCGGTAAGAACATCGTTTTGACTCCAGGTCTGTGAGTGCTGCCCGTCTGTCTGGTCGCCATGGTAACGTGCGTCCCTGCTCGTGTCTTCAGATGAGTACAGGATTCTGGTGGACATGCGCTGGAACAAACAGTACCTGGACATCTTAGCCAACAAGTGCAACTTTGAGGACGAGGAGCGATACCTGGAGTTTGTGGAGGCGCTGAACGGCGTCGCCAACAGGTAGGAGGGCAGCTGTGACCTTTGACCTGCGCCCCAGTCCTGTCTCTGGAACATTAGAACATGATCTCACATGTGAAGTGTGTTTGTGCTCAGGATCGTTCTGCTGATGGACAGAGAGGAGCGCTCGGTCATCTGCACCTGTGCCATCAACCTGTCTGCTCACAACTGTGCTCTGAGGCTCTCCACCGCCTTCAGCAAGGGTACGAGCACGCACGCACACACACACACACACACACACACACAGCTCCTCAGTATGAGTGTGTTGGTGACGTTGCTCCGCCCCCTCAGGCTCGGTGGACATCGGTCACCTGCCCCACCCTGTGCTGATGCACCTGAGGAGCTTCTTCGACCTGTGGGACTCCTTCACCCTGCAGGCCCTGCAGAG
>NW_027467092.1:52500-80000 GCF_046128005.1 Genypterus blacodes
CTCCTGATGTTGTGATTCTGTGTGGTCTGACCCTCGTCTGTTTCCATGGTGTCGTTCCTGCAGAGTCGCTGTCCAGTCTTCTGTGGAATCTGCACAAATACTACGCTCAGTTCTCTGAAGGCATCCAGACCAGGATGGATCAGCTCAGACGGCCCATCGAGAAGGAGCTGAAGGTGAGGGTTCACATCTGGTCCCTGAGGTCAGGTGTCGACTGGCCGGTGTCTCAGTAAACCTGACCTTTGCTCCCGTCTGTAGGACTTTGTGAAGATCTCCAGGTGGAACGATGTCAGCTTCTGGTCCATCAAACAGTCGGTGGAGAAAACACACAAGTAAGAGTTTGGTTTGTGCTGGAAGGTAGCGGTGCCTTGCTCAGAGGCAGGGGCAGAGCAGCTGCTCACTGATGCTAACACGCCGTCTTGTTTCTCAGGACTGTATTCAAGTTTGTGAGGAAGTTTGAGGAGGCGCTGAGCGGTCCCAGTGTCGCCGCCCTGGTGGAGCAGGGAAGCGACGCCAGCTTGGACAGTGTGGACGTGAACCCAGAGGACACGCCCATCCACCGGGTCCACAGGGCCCTGAAGAGCGCCCCCCCTGGGAAGGGCCGAGACTTACAGGTACCAGTCTGCACTCTGTAAAGATCTGAAACCTTCTTATCCATAATTATCAATTATTGGGAGCAAACTCAAACAGATCAGAGGTCAAAGGTTCTATTCAGGTTCTGATGCTCCAAACACTGAGGTGCAGGAATGTTCACATGCATTGAACCTCCACTCAGGTTCAGGATGCAGCACCAGAGGGCGCCAGCGAGCCTTCATCACTGCAGGCTCGTCTTCCTCTGCTCACCAGGAAGATGAAGAGACTGTGCGTCCAGCTGCTGAAGGAAAACCCGGTGCCGGAGCTGTCTGAGGATCTGGACGTCTTCACCGGTGAGAGCTAGGGTCCCTTTCATCACCTTCATCTCCAGAAGGTTCCAGACTGATGTGTCCCCTCCCCCCTCCAGGTGAGATCATCAGCAACCTGCGGGACCTGCAGAGTCTGGGCGTGGACGCGTCGGCGGAGAAAGAGAAGCAGAAGTCGGAGGTGAAGCACATCCTGCAGCAGAAGCAGAGAGCTCTGTCCGACCTGTTCAAGATGCTCGCCGACATCGGTGAGTCTGCGCTTTCAGCCGCTTAGCATTCGCAGCTTGGAGAAACTCCGCCCACATGGCCGTGTGTGTGTCTGTGCTCTTCAGGTCTGTCCTACCGCAAAGGCCTGGCCTGGAACCGCACGGCCCAGCCGGAGATGACCCTCTGTGTGCCCCCGGTAGAGCTGAGCGCCGCTCTGTCGTCCATCAGGAGCCCACAGGAGCCGGAGAACAGGTAACGCATCACGCAGACCAACATCTGGGCAGATGTGCTGCTTAGGATCAACCGGACACATTTGATTTGTGTTCAGTCAGCCGATGTTTGTTGTGTTCAGTCAGCTGATGTTTGTTGTGTTCCAGGTTGTTCAGTGAGTTGATGGCGTCCTGGGACGGATGTCAGAAGTATTTCTACCGCTCGTGGGCGAGGAGGACGGCCCTGCAGGGGGCGCTGCAGCATGCCGCCAAGGTCGGAACCCTGGTTACCATGGTAACCCTTGAGCGTGTGGAGTGGCGCGTGTGGCTGTGTGCTGAGTGTGTGTTGTGTTGTGTTGTGTGCAGGAGCTGGGTCTGGGGAACATGGAGCGCTGCAGAGGGTTCTCCTCTCATCTCTTCAAGCTGCTCCTCAGGCAGAGACGACGGCTGGCAAACATCACAGAACAGTGGATCCACCTGAGGTCAGAGGTCACAGCAGGGACCAGAGTGTCACACACACACACACACACACACACACTCTAATCTCTTGTGGTCTGGTTCCCCAGGAGACTGACGGGCAGCGTCCAGGCCCTCCAGAGCAGCAGTGAGGACCCGGGCTGCACGCTGCCCCCCCAGGCCTCCCTGCAGGACTGGCTCAGCGGGGGGCGGGCGCTGGCTGACCGCTGCGGCTCCCTGCTGCAGCAGCTGCTGTGGCTGCTGCAGTGCTGCCCTGAGGACCTGCAGCAGAAGGAGGAGTCGTGCGGCCGCTCGCAGCACGCCCTGAGGTGTCCGTCCCCTCTGGCCGCTCAGCAGCAGCCCCCCGGCTGTCGCATGCGGAGGGAAGACGAGGCCTGGACCCACCTGAACCTGCGCCTCACCGCCATGCTGACACAGATGCAGAGCCTGAAGGCTGAGCTGGACGCAGTAACGCAGCAGGGCTCCCAGGGGGCGCTGCACACACGGTAACACTTCATACCTCCACCAAGGACCAGCATGGCCTCCTGGGCAGGCACAGTGGTGATGACATCACTGTGATGACATCACCACTGTGCTGTGATCGGTCATCATCATCTCCTCCTTTTCTCTCCCTCAGGAAACATTACGTCACCTGTTGTTCAGTTTTCGACCAGCTGGGGGCGACGGTGGCCCAGTGGCCCAGCGTGGAGCAGCTCTTCAGCCCCGCCGTGTGTGTGGGCGGGGCCAAGAGCCTGCCGGCCGTCACTCAGAGCCTGCGGCAAGTCAGGGGAGACGTGGAGAAAAAAATCACCGAGTTCACCGCCTGGAAAACTCAGCAGATGTGCCTGGCTCAACAGCACGCAGGCAATACAGGTAACTACAGGTGCTACAGGTAGCTACAGGTAACTACAGGTAACTACAGGTGCTACAGGTAACTACAGGTGCTACAGGTAACTACAGGTGCTACAGGTAACTACAGGTGCTACAGGTAACTACAGGTGCTTCATCCTGGTACTTTGTGTTATTTATCTGGACTTTGATTCAGGATAAAGTGTTGATTATTTGTAGCGTAGCGCCTCCACCTGGCAGCCCTGAGGTACTGCAGATGAAGTGTATGTCTTCATGGTCCTCTTCTTCCTCTTTGTTCTCCTCAGACCAGAGACTCGGGTTCTGCTCCGAGTTCTCGTCTGAGCTGGACAGAACCGTGAGCTCGGTGCTCTGTGCCGTCCAGACACTGGTGAAGAGACGAGACAGAGACAAAGACAAAGGTGAGGACGGAGTCTGCTGTGTGTCCATGAGGGACAACACCTGAACCTCATCTTCATCATCTTCATCCATGTTTAGAAGCTTGGAGAAGCTTTAGAACAGAAATCTGTTCTAAAGCTGTGTGTGTGTCTGTGTGTGTGACTCTTCCTCTTCCTCGTCCTCTCCCAGTTTGGACGCAGTAACAGAGATCTGTGTCGTCTGAGTGTTGCTGCTTCACTGTGTTGTGTTTCAGAGAGCGGTGAGGAAGAGGAGGAGGAGGAGGAGAAGCAGGGTAAGGTGGATGAAGAGGCAGCAGAGGACCTGCTGAAGCCCGGTCACCTGTCCCGTCTCCTGGAGGAGGAGCTGGAGGAGCAGGTTGAGTCTCTGCGTGTCTCTGATGTGAGCGCGGGGCTTCAGAAGCTGCTGGGCCTCCTGAGCGACCACAGAGACGCCAGCCAGCCGCCACAGCTGCAGGTACCAGCCGCCACCGCCACGCCGCCGCCATGACCACCTCAAGACGGCACCGCCCTTCATCCTGTGTGTGTGTGTGTGTGTGTGTGTGTGAGCAGGAGCTGAGCCGGGCCTGCAGGATGCTGGGCCGTCTGGAGCCTCTGCTGCTGCTCTACGGCGAGCTGGTGCGGTATTACGTCTGCGTGTCCGTGTGCGTCCACCGGAGCACGGGGAAGCTCCTGTCCGTCCTCGCCAGCATCTTCACCCAGCTGGCTCAGAAGGTAACCATGGCAACCAGGCAGGAGGACTGCTGCAATCCTGCTCATAACAACAATAAAGTCATCAGAAGAAGAAGAAGAAGAAGTTACAACTGTTAACATAAAGACGTCAGATCCTAATACATGATGTCATAGCAGCTGATCATTAATGTGACTGATATCATAACTATGTGAGGGCGCCACCTTACAGCCGCTCCTCTTCCTCCTCAGGGCTTCTGCCTGCCTCAGGATTTGGCGGCGGGCGGCGATGAGGAAGGAGCCACAGAGTTTCACGACTACGAGGGCGGAGGCATCGGCGAGGGACAGGGCACCAAAGACGTCAGCGACAAGATCGAGAACGAGGATCAGGTGAAGGTCGATCTCACTGCGGTCCATCTGAGGAGCGACGGAGGAAGGACATCTTCCTCACATCTGGTCTGCTTCCTCTCTGCAGGTGGAGGACAGCTTCCAGGAGGGCCAGGACAAAGAGGAGGAGCAGGACAAAGGGGACATCAAGGCTGAGGACAACGCCGTGGAGATGTCTGAGGACTTTGATGGTCAAATGCACGATGGAGAAGAACAGGAAGCAGGTAATGTGTGAGGAAGAGGAGCTGTAGCTCAGCTGAAGCTTCGTCACAGGAGGTCACAGTGTTTCCTCTCTGCAGGTGAAGATGAGTCAGATAAAGAGGAGGAAGAGCAGCTGGACAAAAAGATGGGCGACCTGGGCGAAGGACAGACGGACACTCTGGATGAGAGACTGTGGGGGGACGATGAGGACGAAGACGACCAGGAGGGAAGCGACAAGGAGGAAGAGTCTGGCCAGGGCATGGATCAGGTATGTTCATGTTCCCTCTGTAGGAGAGGAGGAGGAGGAGGAGGCAGGTAGCTGGTGATCCAACAACAAGCCGCAGACAGGAAGCCGGGTGGGTCTAACTTCCTGTGTGTTCTGTAGGGAGACTCTGAACTCGTTGCCAAAGACGACAACCTGGACGCTGCAGATCCCAGTAAAGGAGACAAGAAGGACGGGGACACGGAGCAGCAGATGGACGAGGAGGAGAAGGAGAAGATCCATGAACAAGGGGACCAGGTCTTTGTCCTCCAGGCTCCTCAGACATGACGCCCTGGAGACACGTGTCCCCTTTCTGACCTCTGACCTCCTGCTGTTTACAGAGGGAGTTTGATGAGACGGAGGTGGACCCGTACCAGGGCCAGCAGGACCCCAGGCCTGAGCCCGAGGCCATGGACCTCCCTGAGGACCTGAACCTGGACCAGGACACTGAAGCTGGAGACGAGGGCGAAGAAGGAGACGGTGAGGACACAGAGGGGTTAAGACAGGAGGGGGGGAGGGGAGGGGCTGCTTCAGGTCACACTGAGGGTGAACAGCTGCTGTATGTTTACTCTTCAGAAGCTGAAAATCCTTTTGAGATCGAAGACAAACCCTCGAGTCTGGAGGAAGAGGAGAAGAAGGACGGAGAGGGAGAGGAGAGGCAGGAGGAAGGAGCAGAGGGGATGGAGGAGGAGGAGCCACAGGAACAACCAGGGGAGGAGAAGAACCAGGAGGCCCAGGCTGCAGAGGAGGAACAGGGAGGAACAGAGAAGACGGAGGAAGATAAGGAGCCTGCTGAGGAAGAGGAGGAGGAAGGACAAGGAGCAGGAAAAGAGGAAGAGCGGCTCGTTCCTGAGGACAAAGGACACAAACCAAAGGTGTGTGTGTGTGTGTGTGTGTGTGTGTGTGTGTGTGTGTGTGTGTGTGTGTGTGTGTGTGTGTGTGTGTGTGTGTGTGTGTGTGTGTGTGTGTGTGTGTGTGTGTGTGTGTGTGTGTGTGTGTGTGTGTGTGTGTGTGTGTGTGTGTGTGTGTGTTGTGACTCTGTTGTTGTCTTTGTGTTCCTGTGCTGAAACAGGAGGAGGAGGAAGGGCCAGCTGAGGATGAAGAGCAGCCAGAGTCTGCAGAGAGGAAGGAGCACGCCACAGATGCTCAGACCGGAGAGCAGAGCGTCCAGAGCGACACGGCTGTGGAGCTGGCAGGAGACGCATCAGAGAGAGAGCAAGCTAAGGAGGTGCTGCTTCATCTTCCTCCTCTTCCTCATTTAATCATGTAGGAGCTGGATCCATGTGTGGATCAGCGTGTAGCGTGTAGCGTGTTTGATGTCTCTGCTTGTCCTCCAGGAACACGGCAGTGGAGCAGCTGATGCCAGTCAGTCAGAAGGTCATGAGTCCAAGCTCACAGCCAGAGTGACCTCACAGAAGAAGACTCAGAGTCAGACTCAGGTAGGAGGTCTCAGACCGGAGCAGGTCCAGCCGGCCCCCCCTGACCCCTGACCCCTGACCCCCCGCTGATCAGGGCTTTACCTTCCAGAGCTTCAAGAGGAAACCCGGACGAGCCGACAACGAGCGTTCGACGGGCGACGACAACGAGCGCGTCAACAAGCGTCTGCGTACGGTGGAGAGCCAGAGGGAGGAAGAGGAGGAGGAGGGCAGGAGGAGCGACGCCCAGCAGGAGGCCGACCTGTACCAACACATGAAGCAGGGGGACGACGCGTACGACGCCCAGACCTACGGTCAGTAACCACGGCAACCACCTCAAACTGCTCCCACCTTACTGAACATGAGTGGGGGCGTGGCTTAGATCTGATCCCTCCTCTCTGTGTGTAGATGCTGCCAGTGCAGACCAGCAGAAACCAGCAGGACCTCAGCAGGACCAGGATGAGGAGAATGAGGATGTTGCTATGGAAACAGAAGAGCAGGAAGAGGAGCTTCAGGCTGCCGAGAGTCGAGAGCTGAAGCCCGAGCAGCTGGACTCCACTAAGACCTCACAGAAAGGTTCAGATCTCACTTTGTCCCAGTTTGACCTCCTGACCTCCTGATTGGTCCTCTTGTCTCTGAGCTGAGGCCAGGAAGTGTCGCTGTGTGTGAGTGTGTGGGTCCTGGTAGGTGTGTGCAGTCACACTTCCTGTTCCTGCTGCAGGTGTGGACGCTGGAGAGATGGAGGTGCAGGAGCAGGAGGAGGAAGAGGAGGACAGATGGAAGGAGAGACGACCTCACACCCAGGAGGAGCCAGCTGAGAGGAAGACTCAGTCCACAATACACACGCTGCCAGAGCTGCTGCTGGACACCATGAAGGTACACACACACGCACACACACACCCCTCACACACACCCCTCACACACAACCCTCACACACACCCCTCACACACAACCCTCACACACACCCCTCACACACACCCCTCACACACAACCCTCACACACACCCCTCACACACAACCCTCACACACACCCCTCACACACACCCCTCACACACAACCCTCACACACACCCCTCACACACAACCATCACACACAACCATCACACACAACCCTCACACACACCCCTCACACACAACCCTCACACACACCCCTCACACACACCCCTCACACACAACCCTCACACACACCCCTCACACACAACCCTCACACACACCCCTCACACACACCCCTCACACACACCCCTCACACACAACCATCACACACAACCATCACACACAACCCCTCACACGCAACCATCACACGCAACCCTCACACACAACCCTCACACACAACCCTCACACACAACCCTCACACACAACCCTCACACACAACCATTACACGCAACCATCACACGCAACCCTCACACACAACCCTCACACACAACCCTCACACACAACCCTCACACACAACCCTCACACACAACCATTACACGCAACCATCACACGCAACCCTCACACACAACCCTCACACACAACCCTCACACACAACCCTCACACACAACCCTCACACACAACCATTACACGCAACCATCACACGCAACCCTCACACACACAGCAACATGCACAGCCTGTCAGATCACATGTTTAAGGCTCTGAAGATCAAGCCATTACAAAGAACAAATTTAAGTTTGTGTGTGTGTGTGTGTGTGTGTGTGTGTGTGTGTGTGTGTGTGTGTGTGTGTGTGTGTAGGCCTCAGAGTCTGATCCAGAGCTGATGAGGAGGGACATGGAGCAGCAGCTGGAGTCTTGGTACAAACTTCCTGCAGGCACTCAGGAGGAGGTGAGGAGGATCAGCTGCTCAAACACACACACTGACAGAAAGCTGGTTTCTGATTGGTCCTCACCTTTAGCTCAGTGATGAATGAAGCGTGTGTCCCTGTTTGTCCAGGAGAGGGCAGCAGCCGCCATGTGGCAGCAGTACCAGGCGCTGACATCGCCTCTGTCCCAACAACTCTGTGAGCAACTACGCCTCATCCTGGAGCCCACGCAGGCCGCCAAGCTCAGGTGAGGGAGGGGGGAGAGGGGAAGGGAGAGGGAGGGAGGGAGAGGGAGGGAGAGAGAGGGAGGTTTCATCCTGGAGCCCACGCAGGCCGCCAAGCTCAGGTGAGGGAGGGGGGAGAGGGGGGAGGGGAGGAAGAGGAAGGGAGAGGGAGGGGAGGGAGTGAGAGAGAGGGAGGTTTCATCCTGGAGCCCACGCAGGCCACCAAGCTCAGGTGAGGGAGAGGGGGGAGGGGAGAGAGGGAGAGAGAGAGAGGGAGGTCTCATGCTGGGTACATCACCTGACTGATTTCTCACAGAATCATACCTCAGCTCTTCAGTCATGCTCCTCACACACACACACACACATGTTCTGCTGCTCCACAGAGGAGATTACCGCACAGGGAAGCGTCTGAACATGAGGAAGGTCATCCCCTACATCGCCAGTCAGTTCCGTAAAGATAAAATCTGGCTGCGAAGAACAAAACCCAGCAAGAGAGAATATCAGATCTGTCTGGCTGTGGACGACTCGTCCAGCATGGTGGACAACCACTCCAAACAGGTACACACACACACACACACACACACACACACAGAGTGTCTGCTCACTGCTTCATCCAGCCACAAGGTGGCGCTGTAGACTGTGAAATTAGTTTGTGTTCTTCATCCACTTAGTAGATGTGAAGATGTGATCAAGAACCCATCAAAGGGTTAAAAATGTCTGTGTGTGTGTGTGTGTGTGTGTGTGTGTGTGTGTGTGTGTGTGTGTGTGTGTGCTGCAGATGGCGTTTGAGTCTCTGTCTGTCATCATCAACGCCCTCATCCTGCTGGAGGTCGGTGAGGTTTCTGTCTGCAGGTAAGAGCAGAGGAGTGTGTGTGTGTGTGTGTGTCCCTGTGTGTGTGTGTGTGAGAGAAACAAATGTGTGTGTGACTCCTGCTTGTGTTGTCAGTTTCGGCGAGCAGGTGCAGCTGCTTCATCCGTTCCAGCAGCAGTTCAACGACGAGTCGGGCGCTCGAATCCTCCGACTGTGTCAGTTCAAGCAGAAGAAGACCAGGATCGCTCAGGTGTGTGTGTGTGTGTGTGTGTGTGTGTGTGTGTGTGTGTGTGTGTGTGTGTGTGTGTGTGTGTGTGTGTGTGTGTGTGTGTGTGTGTGTGTGTGTGTGTGTGTGTGTGTGTGTGTGTGTGTGTGTGTGTGTGTGTACTGACATTCTCCTCGTCTTCCTCTGTAGTTCTTGGAAACGTCGACTAAGATGTTTGCAGCAGCTCGTCAGCAGACCTCCTCCTCTCCTCACTCAGGTACCTGCTGCTCCTCTGCTCCTCTGCTCTGCTCCTCTGCTCTGCTCCTCTCTCAGCCCCTCACACATACATGAGAGACATGGAGGTGAAGTTATGGATCCATCTTCACTAACAGAGACCGACTGCACCTCTGTGATGCAGGAGAGATCAGAGGGTCAAGCTGTGGCTCTGGGACTGTTTGTGGACAGATGTTTGGTGCAGGTGTATCTACAGAGCCTGAGTGCTGATCTGTGTGTGTGTGTGTGTGCAGAGACGGCCCAGCTGCTGCTCGTGGTGTCTGATGGACGGGGCCTTTTCCTGGAGGGGAAGGAAAGAGTGACGGCTGCCGTCAGGGCGGCTCGTGGCGCCAACGTCTTTGTTATCTTTGTTGTGCTGGACAGCCCTCACTCACGGGTAAGAGGAGCTCCTCCTCCTCCTCCTCTGTCATAAGGAAGATCTGGTGCTCATGTGTTTGTTGGAAGTGTGCACAGGTCTGGAGGTTCATCAAGATCCTGTTTATAGTTCTTATTCCTTTAAAAAGTACCATGGTAACGTAGTCTCAGGCACAGGCCTGTCTGTGTCTCAGGCCTGTCTGTGTCTCAGGCCTATCTGTGTCTCAGGCCTGTCTGTGTCTCAGGCCTGTCTGTGTCTCAGGCCTGTCTGTGTCTCAGGCCTGTCTGTGTCTCAGGCCTGTCTGTGTCTCAGGCCTGTCTGTGTCTCAGGCCTGTCTGTGTCTAAGTGCTGTGATCTTCTGCAGGACTCCATCCTGGACATCAAGGTGCCCATCTTCAAAGGTCCCGGGGAGCTCCCAGAGATCCGCTCCTACATGGAGGAGTTCCCCTTCCCCTTCTACATCATCCTGCAGGACGTCAACGCGCTGCCAGAGACGCTGAGCGACGCGCTGACTCAGTGGTTTGAGCTCGTCACCGCCGCCGACCAGTAGAGCGACCAGTAGAGCGACCAGGAGACATTTTTACAGGAAAACGTTGACAGCAACCAACTGCACAAAGTCACTCTGCTGCTCGTCTTCACACAAAATAAGAAAAAGACTCAGACGGAGTTCTGCTGTACATGTGCCTTTATTTTCTTAAGTTCCTGTAATTTTAGTCGACTTTTAGTAGGATTTGATAGCAACCTCTGCTGTTTAGTCATCAGGGGAAGTCTCCTTTCTTTTGTAACCAGGATTGCTTTAACTTGCACGTCGGAGAATCATAGAAAGTCCAATGTGTGTGTGTGTGTGTGTGTGTGTGTGTGTGTGTGTGTGTGAAGGATCAGTCAATACCTCTGCGCCCGTGCAGGATGCCCCCGGGTCACATGGTGTGATGTGTAAGTGTTCTCCTCTTCCTCACAGGCTTCATCCTTCATCACTGTAGCATAGCAGTGTGACCCGTGCCTTGGATAGTAGGACTGAATCAGGACTCAGCTGGTAGGACTGAATCAGGACTCAGCTGTTGGCTGAATGCGGCTGGGCCTAAGTCAAGTCAGCTTTTTTGACTCTCACACTTTGAAGCACAACTACTTCAGATTCCTGTTTTGAAAAAGCAAACAAACCCAAACAACAGGAAGGATGTATGTGTGTGTGTGTGTGTGTGTCCATGTTTGCACCCTGGTGATCTGCTCATGTGTGAGGCGTTGATCATGTTACTGTGAGAGCTCATCTTCATATTTAAGCCGTTTCTTCATCTTTTAAACATCACATGACACACATGATCCACACAATAAACACTTTGCAACGTGTCACACTGGACTCTTCTTCTACAGCTCTCGGGTTGTTGTCGTCTCCACGAGGGGGCGACAAACGGCAGGATACACTCGTCCCTAATGCTCCTCCCCCTCAGCTGAGGACCAAACGGCACAAACTTGTGCACTTTTTTTTTTTTACCGCCAACAAGCTGTAATGTTCGTGTTTTAAACTGGAGCAGTATTAAGAATTCTTGTTGGCTGTTAGATTATAATTTCACAGTTATGAAGTTGGTATTTCCCACTTGCCGATGCCACTTGAATGCAGCATGTTGTAAGGTGATCTTTATATCGAAGTGAATCACGACACATGCGCACATCTCTTTCCGGTCTGTACGTAGTAAGTAGCTTTATGTGTTTGCTCGCTACATCTTAACGTGCTCCGTGCACACTGAGTGTTTGACGTTAGTGTGGACTTCATCGTCATCACGTCAGGAACCTCCCCAGCGGAACCAAAGTTCGGTCGTTGTTTCCGGTGTACCGCTTTGACCGTCGCACGCTGTGCGACACTTTGTTATTGATCAGATATCGTGAAAGCTTCAGATGGTGGAGTGAAGTTGGACGCCGCGCGCTGCTCTCACGCGGTGAGTGAATGCTGTTAGGAAGCGTAGCTGCCATGTTTGATCATGTTTATACAGGAAGTACGTCAAATATATAGTCTCTGTATTTATATTTCTAGTAAGCACTATTCCCAGGACATCTCTTCTTCTTCTGTGGTATTGTGGTTGAGTTCTTTTTCGTGTTCGCAGACACACAGTGATGTCAGTGTCCAGGTTACCGCCCACAGCTCTGAGTCTCAAACAGGTGTGTGTGGGGGGGTGTTTGGGGGTGTGGGTGTGTCGGTGTGTGTTTAACTGTGTGTACCTGTGTGTGTGTGTGTGTGTGTGTGTGTGTCTTCTCCAGTTCCTGCAGAGGCAGCATGTGTTGGGTCTTTACAGGAACATGCTGAGGACCATAAGGAAGGTTCCAGACCAGGCAGACAGGAAATACCTGAGTGACTGGGCCAGGGCCGAGTTCAAGAGGAACAAGTCCGCCACAGACCAGGTGAGGTACCAGACCAGACCAGACCGGACCGGACCAGTGTGACAGCTCACACACCTGATCCATTAGGAAAAACTCAATGAGGTGGAGTCGCTCCCTGAGGAGGCAGCAGGACTGAGCCTGAGCAGGACTGAGTGTGAGCAGGACTCACGCCTGTCTTTCTGTCCCACAGGACGCCGTCCGTATGATGATCACGCAGGCTAAGAACCACCTGGACGAGCTGCAGACGTCTCTGTCTCTGGCCAGCAGCTAGAGACGCTCAGGTTCTGGTCCTCTCATGTCTCTGAGCTGGGGACACCTGGGGAGACCTGATGATCCTCTGCGTCTCTCTGAGGGGATCAGCTCTCCTCTGCTGCAGGAGACGGCTGAGCCTGAGGGACAGTCTGCAGACAGTTTGGACTTTGAAGTGGCAGGAGAGCTCAGGACTGAGTGATACATGAAGACTGTGATGTCCTCCAGTGAAGAAGCCCCTTCATCATTCACCTCTGCAGGTTTGACTGATGTGGAGCTACAGACTCTTCATCACTTCCCCCCCGCTCAGCTGCCTCACTTCCTGTTGATATGCGGCTTCACTTTGTCTTCACTTTGTCTTCACTTTGTCTTCACTTTGTCTCCTGAGTGTCACAACTTCTGATTCCCTTCATTTCAATTTATCAAAATAAATGTTCACTTCCAAATGTGAAAAGGTAGTGTGTGTGTGTGTGTGTGTGTGTGTGTGTGTGTGTGTGTGTGTGTGTGTGTGTGTGTGTGTGTGTGTGTGTGTGTGTGTGTGTGTGTGTGTGTGTGTGTGTGTGTGTGTGTGTGTGTGTGTGTGTGAGTGACCAGCAACACAAACTCCACTCCCACATGAACAGGTTTAAACACATGTAATGGCTCCATCACACTGAGTGATTGATGAGGCGTAACATGACGCACACACTGATTCATGCTGAAGGTCACATGTTCTGGCAACACAGGAGACGTCTTCTTCTTCCTTGGTGGTGTGTCTCTGTTGTGTCTTCCTGTCTTGGCTCTGTGCGGTCCGATCCGTGAGCCGGGCCGTAGCTTCATGGAGCCTCCAGCAGGGCAGACACCAAAGATGACAACACGCTATGTTTACATCTAACAAAGCTGATCTACCATCAACACCAGAGCTGTCAATCAAATACAGCAACGTGTGTGTGTGTGTGTGTGTGTGTGTGTGCCTAAGTCAAAAGGTTTCATGTGATTATTGGCAAATCATGTATAAAAAAAGAAGTTGGTGTAAAAGAGTAAAGTTCCAGTTTGCTCTAATCTCTAATCACAACGGTGCTGAGTTGTCGTGGCTCAGTGAGTCTGATGAAGCAGCGTCAGCAGTGGTCGGGCCTGGTGGTCCTCAGCATCTGCAGTTCGTCCTCCAGCAGAGCGATCCTCTCCACCAGCGCCTCCTTGTCCTCCCGCGCCCTCTGCTCGGCCTGCCAGCACGCCTCCTGCACCTTCCTCTCGTACCAACGCTCCATCTGCGTCGACACGGCCTCAAAGAAGAACTGCGTCACCTCCAGAGCGTCGCTCTGCTGAGCACAGGCCGGCTCGCCAGACGCCTCCACGGTTCTGACCCCTGTGACCCCTGTGACCCCTGTGGAGCCTGAGCTCTTGTTCCTGCCCTGGTGTTTCTTGCGGTGCTTCCCCCGCTCCCGGGCCCTCTGGTGGCTCTGGTCCCTCTCTCTGCTGCGGCGCTCTGTAGCAGGTGACAGGCTGCAGGCTCTGTGCCTCCTGACCCCGCTGACCTCACCCACTTCCTGTATCTTCCTCTGGGTGTCAGCAGAGGCTCGCTCCTTTGGCCTCACGACCCTGGGAGATGAGGCCGGGTGTTTGGCTGCTTGGGTCCTTGAGTTCTCTGTGGGAGGAGCCTCTGCAGCTGTGTGGGGGGGGGGGGGCAGACAGAGGAGCAACAGAAATGTGAATGGATTGATTTTGAAAGTTATTTCTGTAGACCTTCTTCTCTTCAGGTCTGTAGGTCTATAATGGATCCATGTTTTCTTCTCCAGCACGAAGATGGAACTTCTGCCCTCCACAATAAAAGCCCACTGATGAGTGAAGGCACCAGGAAGTTACTATTAGATCCATGACCGCATACAGAGGGTTAGGGTCAAAGGTCAGAGGTTAACATGTTAGTCTGTATGTGTTCATGAATCCATAAGGGTCCATTAGAGACCTACAGACCTGTGAGAGGAATGAAGATGATGAAGGAGATGAAGATCAGGACATTTAGAAACTAAGTGTTTGCTGTGCTCACCTAATGGCGTCTCCACATGAACCACAAAGTACTGGTTGGTGGAGCCTCCCTCCGCCCTGCTGACGTCCCCCTGGCTGGAGTCCAGGAGAACAGGGCCGCCCTGGAGCTCCGGACCCTGGGAGCCGCTCCCCTGGCCGGCGGAGGGCCCAGTTAAGTCTCCTCTGTCAGCTTCATCCAGGCCCTCGGCCGCTGAGGAGGACCGCCCCATCTTTGAGCTGCCGGACTGGCCTGTGAAGTGGGCCTCCATGTTCTGCAGCTTGGACAGACACCAACTCTTCAGCTCGCTCATGGCCGACGCCTGTTGGAGCCCACAAACCCCCAGAGCTTGAGTGACAGGAGGGTCACTGGTCTGCTGCCCAGACGGAGGTCCAGGACCCTCAGAGTCACGTTCACGCTCCTCACGCCTCAACTCAACTTCATTTCAACCTCATAGTTTCAGGGTTTTTACAAATGTATCCTCATAACATAACCACTCATTCCTGTAACTATGGAGACATGATGAAGATGAGGATGATGGTGAAGGTTACCTGTCTCCTCTCTGCTTCCTGTCGCTCCTGTGTGGCCGTCTGCTCCATCATGTGAAGACGCTCTGTCCTCTCTGCTGAAACTCTCTCCACTGTCATCTTATCAAGAGCCGCAATCTACAAAACCACAGATCACAATCAAACCAGGACCCCCGACGTCCAGACCCTCACCCAAACACCAGGAGAAGAAAAGGGAGAGAGAAGCTGCTTGAAGGTTTTTATTGAGTAGCTGATGCTCTGTGTGCTGAGTGTGAGTGCGGCGTGTCAAACTGTGAGCAGGATGTTGAGATGGGGTAGGAAAGCTCCATAATGTCCACTGAGATGCAGAAGAATGTTTGTAGCAGCATAATAAAGAAAGGCTGAGACGGGTTCAGCTGTCGTCTCAACTTGGTGACCACAATGCTGTCGAAAATGGGATCTTCAGTGAGGATGTGAGCCAGCACCGCCGTGGCCGAGTCGAACTCCCTGCACAGAGTCTTGAACAGAGCCTTGGAGATCTTGTTGACCGTCTTGTCCTTGTGCACGACCGAAACCACGCTGATGGTCTCTAACGCCTGTTGGGACAGACGACAGACCGTCTTGGTCACGAAGGCGGAGGTCAGTATGATGTACTTGATGTTGGCTACGGCCACGTGCATCAACAGACCCGTGAGCACCTTAGTGACCAGCCGACCGTAAGCTGGAGAGCGCCACGCGTTTGAGTCTCTGTGCGTCTCTGAGACGTTTCTGTGCCACGTCTCAGGCGTCTTTGAGTCCACGCGCCACGTCTCCGGCGTCTTTGAGTCCACGCGCGGAGCCGTCGGCTCGTCCTCCGTGAGCTCACACAGGTCAATGGCGTGGTCGTCGACCTCCGCCACGGGCGGTTGGGTCAGCCCGTGGGTCTCTGTCCCTCGGACGTCCATGGTGTTCAATACGCAGGACTCCAGCCTGGAGGCCATGGTCCTCATGAAGACCCTGACCAGCTGAGTGAAAAACTTCACCTCAAGAAACGACATGATGTGAAACCTGTCCACCGCGTCCAGGATGGGGACGTCAGGGTTCCTGATCACGGTCAGGGGGGACGGCTCTTGACCCAAGATGTGACCAAAGAGGGCGTCGCTGAGTCTTTGGCCCAAACCGATCCACCGAGTCCTCGACTCACCTTTCTGACCCTCGGCTGTCGGTCCGGCCTCCTCGGCCAACATCAGCTCCACCAGCTGGTCGGCGTACGTCCCGATGCCCGCGTGGCTCTGGGGATGACGGGACTGAACCATTATGAAGGTGGTTTTTCTGAGAGCCGGTTCCTCACAGGGAGTCGGTCGGTGCTTCTTCAGCTGTGCCAGCATGCGGGGGACGCACTCTCTGGCGTAACACCTGGTGAAGAGGGCCTTCAGCTTCTTCCTGTCGCCCTCCTTCAGCGACGGCACGGCCTGTTGGCGCTCACTTACGTTCGCGTTCTCAACAAACAACGTGGCCAAGTGGCGGAGCTCTGCGTTAAAGTCGGGCGAGGGCAGAGGATCCACGTCGTCCGGTTTGATGTCCTCAAGACTGATGTGACCGGCACACGTCTCCATGACTCTCAGCACACCCTGGACGGCTGTGGGGCCCGCCGGCGCTGACCCCTCCCGCTCCTGGGCCGACGCCTCCAGCGGTGACCCCGCCCGCTCCTGGGCCGACGCCTCCAGGGTTGACCCCGCCCGCTCCTGGGCCGACGCCTCCAGCGGTGACCCCGCCCGCTCCTGGGCCGACGCCTCCAGGGTTGACCCCGCCCGCTCCTGGGCCGACGCCTCCAGGGTTGACCCCGCCCGCTCCTGGGCCGACGCCTCCAGCGGTGACCCCGCCCGCTCCTGGGCCGACGCCTCCAGGGTTGACCCCGCCCGCTCCCGGGTGGACGCCTCTGACTCTGCTCTCTTGCAGCTGAAACAGGCCGGCAGGTGGCGGCGTTGAGCCTTCAGCTTTGTGAAGCAGCTGTTCACGAGGCGAGCGGCGTACGCCACCTGGTGCTGGAAGTCGTCCAGGGAGCTGCTCTGGATGAGCGCAGAGTAGCTCGGGGAGTCCCGGGACAGCCCGGTGTTCACAGTCTGCGCCGCCTCCTTGCTGATCAGCTCGGTCAGCTTCTCGCAGCTCTCCGTGTCTTCTACGTCGTCCAGGCGGAAAACTTGACAGAAAGCCTCAGAAATGGAGCTTCCCAGACTGATGTGGACGCTCTGCTCAGAAACGGACGCGGGCTTCCCCAGAGCGCGGACGCTCTGCTTAACGACGGGCCGGACGATGGAGTCGGACACGGCGAGGATCAGCTCCTTCACCAAGTCGGTCAGCAGAGTTAACGTGGTGCAGTCCATCTTACCGGCCTCCAGCTTCTCCACCTGCACTTGGCTGAAGAAAGACACGAAGGACTCCACGGCCGGGCACAGACGCTCTGCCCCGACGGGTGGAAGTCCACTGTTGCTCTGTTTTGCAGCCATAAATCAATGTGGTGGAACTTTGATCCTCCTCTGTTTATAAGCTCTCATGAGATGATGTCATTTCCATCTGTCCAACATGCAGATCCACGATGTCATGATGTGGCGCTGGTGTCACTCACCATCTCTTTGGTCTCAGCAGCATTCAGCTGGACAAAGTTCTTCTTCTGTGTTCATTGTGATAATCAAGACCACAGTGACTGAACCATCTGACTGAGGGACTGAACCATCTGACTGAGGGACTGAACCATCTTGCTGACTGCTGGCCTTACTGTCGTAAACGTCACACTGTTGGTTTGTCTCACATCCTCGTTCTTCCTCCCCAGACATGTTCAGCAACAGAACAGAAGCTTGATGTCACATGACCTGTGATGAAGGTCACATGAAGACCTTCTGGCCTGAGACCAAGCGTTAAGGTTCACGTACCTGGTGTTTGTTCTTGCGGTCCAGCTGCCCCATCTTGCTGTTCATCAGGTCTTGGACCGTGTGGATCTCCGTCTTCATCTCCTCCTTCGTGGCCTCCAGCTGGTTCTCCAGTTTGCTGATGAGAGGTTCACAGCGACATCCGTCCAGAGGGGCCTGAAACATGACGCTCACCAGTGAGACAGAGCGGTGGCTCAGCTGAAAGTGTGTGTGTGTGTGTGTGTGTGTGTGTGTGCATTCTGTAGCTTGGGTCAGGGTGACTGTGGGAGGAGGGGCTTCATTTAAACAGCACGAGAGCTTTTGTTCTCTGACAGCTTTATCATAATTCTCCCACGCTTTGTGATCAACTGCTGTACAACTGCTAACTCTAACACCATAGTAACCACCCCATGCATGCACCATAGTAACCACCCCATGCACCATAGTAACCACCCCATGCACCATAGTAACCACCCCATGCACCATAGCAACCACCCCATGCACCATAGTTACAGCCCCATGCACCATAGCAACCACCCCATGCAACATAGTAACATCCCATGCACCCTAGCAACCACTCCATGCACCATAGTAACATCCCATGCACCCTGGCAACCATCCCATGCACCATAGCAACCACCCCATGCACCATAGCAACCACCCCATGCACCATAGCAACCACCCCATGCACCATAGCAGCCATCCCAAGCACCATAGCAACCACCCCAAGCACCATAGCAACCACCCCATGCACCATAGCAACCATCCCATGCACCATAGCAACCACCCCATGCACCATAGTAACATCCCATGCACCCTGGCAACCATCCCATGCACCATAGCAACCACCCCATGCACCATAGCAACCACCCCATGCACCATAGCAGCCATCCCAAGCACCATAGCAACCACCCCATGCACCATAGCAACCATCCCATGCACCATAGCAACCACCCCATGCACCATAGCAACCATCCCATGCACCATAGCAACCACCCCATGCACCATAGCAGCCATCCCATGCACCATAGCAACCACCCCATGCACCATAGCAGCCATCCCATGCACCATAGCAGCCCCCTGGTGGCGCGTGTGAGACCTGCATGATCTTGCCGTCCTTGCCGCGGTACAGCGTGTAGAGCTGATAGGCTTTGTAGTTGTGCGGGGGGATGCAGGGACGGGGGGGACATCGTGGCACTTTCCTCCCACGCTTGGTCTCTCTGCACCGCAGGGGGTCGGACAGAGAAGCCTGGAGGAGCAGGAGCAGAGGTAGGGTTAGAGCTTTAGCTTCTACATAAGAGGCCACTTGTTGGGGGAAGAAGAGAACACAGAAGAAATGCTTCCACATGCGTCTGCATCAGTCTGGAGATGATGTTTGTTCTCACAGAGCGACACAGATGCTCCTTAAAGCCACACAGCCACACACAGCCACACACACACACGCACGTTTGAATGACAGCGTGGCACATGATGTCACCTTCTCTTTCTGCTTCCTGCTGGTTCCCCTCCTGCTGGCTGACATCACCACCTCCTCGGGTTTGCAGGCGGCTTGTTCACTGCTCTGGGTGTCGTCTGCAGCGGACGCAGCGCTGTCCTGCAGAGGAAGAGCAGAGGAAGAGCAGAGGAAGAGCAGATGAAGAGCAGATGAAGAGCAGAGGAGCCGGCGCTGGTTTCCAGGTTTCCCTGATCAGCTGGTCTGACAGCAGGTGGACATGCAGTCGTTACCTTACGGGGCAGCAGCTCGTCCCTGGGCACAGACTGAGCCCGACCCTCTGCCTTCAGCCTGTCCCTCCTCTTCCTCACAGTCCTGCCCCGCATGAAGCTCTGCACCTACACACACACACACACACACACACACACACACACACACACACACACACACACACACACACACACAGAAACTCAGTGATCAAACAGGAAAGGTTCAGACTGCAGCTTCTGGATCACTGAAGCAGCGTTATGTTTGTGTGTGTGCTCTTCTTCTCCAGCAGACCCGTTCAGGTTCTGGTTCCGGTTCTGGTGCTCAGTCGATGCTAAGGGGTCTCAGTGTGGCGCAAGTGTGTTTAGGTGTTTGTACCTGTGGAGCCTTGGTGAGCAGCAGAGCCACCTCAGGGTTGTTTTGATCTCTGGCCTGGTCCAGCGCCGTCTGACCTTCCTACACTCACACACACACACACACACACACACACACACACACACACACACACACACACACACAGGTGACTTCCTGTTGCAGCTCAATCAGTTTGTGTTGTGATGTTTCTGATGTTTGACACAGAAGCTGAGGCTCACGTTGTTGCAGATGCGGCTGTCTGTTCCTGCCTCCAGCAGCAGACGGACGCTCTTCTTATGATTCAGAGCAGCTGCCACATGGAGGGGCGTGTCCCCGGCCTGAGGGCGCGCACACACACAGACACAGACACACACACACACTGAGACACACTGTACTGCCAGTACACTTCTCAGTAATAAGGAAAGAGGAAGGCTCGGGCTTCAGTTTGTGAGAACATAGAAACATGACACGGCGTCACTGTCTGATCTCCCAAAGGGATCAACCAGTGACAGCTGAGCGGTGAGAACATCCAGACTGAGCCTGAGTGTGTTCCTCACCCAGCAGCACCCAGATGCTTCCTTCACCTCCTGCCTGTGAACTCACCAGGTTCTTCTCTGACACGGAGCAGAACGCTCCCAGCAGGATCCGGATCACAGCCAGGTGGTTATACCGGGCCGCCACGTGCAGACAGGAGTCTCCTGCCTGGAAGAAGATTCATCACAGAGCTTCAGCTTCATCACAGAGCCCCATCTTCATCACAGAGCTTCAGCTTCATCACAGAGCTTCAGCTTCAGGTCCCTTTGTGTCTCTGAGTATTGAATGAGGTTGTGATGTATTTGTAGAGTGTGTGTGGAGTGTGTGTGGAGGGACTGACGTGGTTCTTGCCGTCGGGTCTGGATCCTCCCAGCAGCAGAACCTTGGAGCTCTGAGTGTGTCCGTTCTGACAGGCCAGGTGCAGAGCCACGTTCCCCGCCTGCAGGAGGAGACCAGGTCAGAACACAGCTGTGCCTAACCCTGACCCTGACCCTGACCCCGGTGTGTGAGCTCACCTTGTTCTTGGCGTGAACGTTGGCTCCGGCCTTCACCAACAGTTTGACCTCCTGGCTGAAGCCGTGCCAGGACGCCTCGTGGAGCGCCGTGTTCCCATCCTGACACAATCAGAGACGGGACGCTGTCACATCATGTCTACGGACAAATGGATGCCTGCCAAAGAGGGAGGAGCTGGAAGGAGTTTGTGTGTGTGTGTGTGTGTATATCTGACCTTGTCCTGTCTGTCCAGAGCACAGCCTTCCTGGATGAGAGCTGCAGTGATGTCACCATTTCCCACCACAGCCGCCCGATGTAACGCCGTCTGCCCCCCCTGCAACACACACACACACACACACACACACACACACACACATTGACCTGTTGAGTTTGACAGCAGGGTCCAGTCAGATCTCTGAAGGAGCGTCAGACTCACATCGTCCTGGATGTCCAGGTCACAGCCGGCCTTCAGCAGCAGGCGGACGACCTCACTGTGACCTTTATAGGCAGACAGGTGCAGGGGGCTTCTGCCATACTGAGGGGACAAGACAGAACCATCCAGAACCAGAACCATCCACAGACAGAAACCAGGACAACGTGACACAATGCAGACCCATGAGTCTGGAGAAACATCTGGACATCTCTGTACCACACATACATGTACACATCTGTACCACACAGACATGTACACATCTGTACCACACATACATGAACACATCTGTGCCACACATACATGTACACATCTGTAGCATGGAGCGTCCCCTCACCTTTGTGACGGCGACCTTTGCCCCCTTGTTAATGAGCTGGACCACATTGTCTGCTTGGCCTTTGTGTGCAGCTATGAGGAGGCGCTCGGAGAGTGCGAGGACCTCAGCTGCATCCTGCTGGCTCATGAAGCGGAGAGAAGGACCCCACGCCTCCAGATGATGATCCTCTGTGCTGCTAACTCATGATGGACGAGGAGCTGCTCCTCCTGCTACACACTCCTCCACCTCCATCCTCCCCTGCAGGTAAGAGAGGAAACATGGATCCAGGACTTACAGGAAACAGGAAACCGGAAGGACTGACGCCGAGCACGCTGGCGTGTCAAGAGTGAGTCAATCAGCTGTGTCCAGGCTGTTGGTCCTGATCCACAGCACCGGGTCAGAACAGAACAAAGGCCCTGGGTTTGTTCAGCGTTAACGTGATAACAAGCCGAGAGTTTGATTGGTGGGAATATTGGTATGATTGATGAGTTTAGCTGCTGTAAGTTGGACGCTGTGAGGTTTCAGCTGAGCCTGTTTCAGCTGAGCCTGTTTCAGCTGAGCCTGTTTCAGCTGAGCCTGTTTCTGCTGAGCCTGTTTCAGCTGAGCCTGTTTCTGCTGAGCCTGTTTCAGCTGAGTTTCAGGTTTGACTGAAGTGGAAGCTTGGTGTTTGTCTTTAGGGGCCTTTTCACACAAACATGTACAGTACAGACGTGTAAACACTCAGAGAGGAGGAGGAGGAGGAGGAGGAGGAGGAGCTGAGCTGAGCTGCTGCAGACAAAACTCTTTGAAACATTCTGACAAATGAAAGATCCCAAGGATTCCAGATCTGCTCCGGCCTCCTGCTGCATTCAGGAATGATTCACTGCAGCTGAAAGGAGCTCAGCAGCGCCATGGCAACAAGAGCAGCAGGAGAAGAATTCAAAAGATTACAGCGGGGGGGGGGGGGGGGTTCTCCCTGACTGCATTCCAGTTGATTCTCCCGTTCAGTGGGACACACAAAGCGTCCTGGCTGCAGGACGCACGCAGCCATGGCAACCAGCCTTTTGTCCAAACTTTCAGGAACTTAAGAACAAAAAAAGGCCAAACGCTCAGTGTGTGTGTGTGTGTGTGTGTGTGTGTGTGGGGGGGGGCTTATAGACTTGTGTGTGTGTGTGAGGGGGGGGGGGGCTGATAGACTTGTGTGTGTGTGTGTGGGGGGGGGGCTGATAGACTTGTGTGTGTGTGTGTGGGGGGGGGGCTGATAGACTTGTGTGTGTGTGTGAGGGGGGGGGGGGCTGATAGACTTGTGTGTGTGTGTGTGGGGGGGGGGCTGATAGACTTGTGTGTGTGTGTGTGTGGGGGGGGGCTGATGGCCTCATGGACTTGTTCCCTGTGTTCTCCTGGTTGTTTGTTTGTTGATATGAAGCCGTTTCCAGCTGAGGGCTCTGGGCTCAGGGCTCTGTGGTGATGTCATCACCTCATTGCTCCCTGGAGGTCCGGCTCAGGTCATCAGTCTGATCTGACCTCTCAGGAATGCCCCTAAAGGTCACAGTGGTTTAGGGCTTCAGGGTCAGCAGGTCATCAGCTGGACGCAGTGAGACTTAACTGCAGCGTTTAAGAAGCAGACTGTGTGTGTGTGTGTGTAAGTCAGGAATTTAACTTGAAAAGGAGGCAAATGTGATTGATGATGTCATGACTGTCCTCCCATTATGCTTTGGTGTGTTTGTGACGTGTGAGTGCACAAACATCACATCGACCAAACGCTCCGAGCTGCAACGTTCCCTCTTGTGTCATTCTGTCCTCTGATTGGACCACAGACAGACGCCTGCCTGGCTCTTAACTCCCATGATGCTCTGGGGCTTTGAACACAGAAATAGTTCCCCTCCTCCAGCTGAGGCTCCATCAAGCTCATATCTTATACATGAAGCTACATAAACAAATGTCTCATACTGGTAAGACTGCAGCTCCCAGCACGCCATTCTGACTCAAACCAGCTATTACATGAGATGCTGACTGCCTGAATGAGCTCAGTGTGGACAGGAAGCTCTACACAGTGACGTGATGTTACCAAAGCTCTGCTGCTCCTGGAGCTTCTGTCTCTGTGAGTGATGTCTCTCACACACACACACACACACACACACACACACACACAATCAGCCATCTGTCCTCCCTGAGACAAACCCGATTAAAGACGGACTTTGACCCACTAACTAATCTGCAGCTCTGTTTCAGTGCAGCAGTGACTGAAGACTTCACAGCAGGGCCGTGTGTGTGCTCCTCTGAGCTCTGATCTGCTGCTTGCTCTGACTTTGCTTTGGCACGTTTGTTCCAACAGTGAGCAACATTTTGTGTCCCTTCCTGTTTCCTGTTTGGCAGCTATGTGGACGGAGGAAAGCAAAGAGCCCAGGAGAGCAGAGACACAGATGTTAGCCCGAGCAGAAGCACACAACCATAACAACCATAAGGCCAACACACACACACGCACACACACACACACACACAGCCGCGTTCCAGCTGCAGGTAAACAACAAGACTCTGATTCAAACTCTGGCTGCATATTTCTTCTTCTACTGAGCTAAGTCTGCAGTCAGCATTGCATGGAATGCATACAATTATCACCTGTGTGTGTGTGTGTGTGCAGGTTGTTAAGCTGACAGCAACATCTAAACATGTAAACATCATTATGTGATGAGAAACTAACACAGATTTAGATCGTGGATAAAGTAGAAAAAGCTCCTTGTTCAGTTTAATGATGCTGAAGCTTCACAGTGACACAGGAGAAGGTTTCACTCTTCTGAATGTTTCACTCCTCTGGAGGTTTCACTCTTCTGAATGTTTCACTCTTCTAAATGTTTCACTCTTCTGGAGGTTTCACTCCTCTGGAGGTTTCACTCTTCTGAATGTTTCACTCTTCTAAATGTTTCACTCTTCTGGAGGTTTCACTCTTCTGACAGTATTGTGACTTGTAGAGGATCGATCCTTCACTCTTCTCCTCCAGATGTCCCATGTGAGCCCATAAAACAGGATCAGACAAAAGTCGAACCCTGCGGCGGTACACGAACCACAGGTTGAGAACCACTATAGTAAGTACGCTGTTGTTCAACGTTGAAGTCGCATAAGCGTGAAAGAAGCGCAGCGTGTGAAATAAAGTGTAAACATGTGTCCGTGTGCGTGTGCGTGTGTGTGTCTGTCGCTGCTGTAACCGTGAGAATGTTCCAGAGAATCTCAGCGATCTGCGCAACAACAATGCAAACTGTGAAAACTTCGCAAATAGCCCGAGCAAAGAAGAATAAAAAGACAAACCTGCGACAGAAACGTGTCCAAATGTCCTCAGCCCGCAGTGTCCACGGCCCGCGGTGTCCACACGTCCACAGCCACGGAGAGACACGGAGAGAAAACAAGCCGCGTCCCGCCGCCTCCCACTTACACGAGAGCACAGACAGGAGGAGACAGAGTGTCTCACTGCTGTCCACTCTGTCCTCTCAAGAGCTGCAGCGAGTAACACCGTCTGTCCGTCCACGCAGTGTCCCACACACTGTGGGACACTGTCTTATTGTCCAGATGTCTTATTCTGTATTCCTTTGTTTTATTGAACCAAACTGATGCAAAGAGACAAAAAAAAACTCAGCTCAACCACAATCAAGCTCCTGTCCCAATAATGTGCAAATACTGTCTCAGTGCTGCCAAACGTGCTTGGACTCACAGAGACCAGAGACTCTGTCAGGTGTGCTCCTCCATGCTGGCTCATTATTTTGCAGAACTTCAGAGCAATGACAGACAGACTGACTGACTTTAACCCTTCATGGTCAGGGACACAGAAGGTGGAGCAGCTGTGAGGCCTTCAGGTGTGGACACCACCTGTGTCTCCTGCAGCCCTGAGCCATGAGGAGGAGGAGGGCGTGGCTGCAGCGCTCCTCCTGTCTTTGTGCTCTTCTTCATCTGCTCTCATAAGACAAAAAGCTTTCATAAGAATGGAACTGGATACTGGAGAGGAGTGAAACCAGCAAATCAGACAAACTCAGTCCCTCTAAACGGAGCCGCCATTGTGTCAGCGTGAGTCAGAGGATGGAAGCCTCTGCAGCGACCTCAGGGCTGATCTGAGCCACACACACACACACACACACACACACACACACACACACACACACACACACACACACACACACACACACCACACAGGTGTGGATTTCAAGTGCAAAGAAAGGAGAGAATGAAGATAGGTGTGTGTGTGTGTGTGTGTGTGTGTGTGTGTGTGTGTGTGTGTGTGTGTGTGTGTGTAATGATGTAGTGATGTAAGTTCCAGCAGTCATTTTGTGATCATTCTTCTTCTTTACACTCAGAGCTGCTCTGATGAAGTCAGCACGTCTGTCTCAACTCACTGAGTGGGTTGTAAATGATATAATATTATATAATATATGTATTATTTGATATAATAATATTTTGTTTGTGAATTTTACCCCAAAATAGCTTTGGTGATTGATTTTAAAGTCTCAGATCAGTGCAGTTGAATCCCAGCTGATCCTCACTCTGCTCTAAAAGCTTCAGTGTGTGTAAACTCTGTCAGATCTGTGTTATAATGTTAAACCATGCTGAGCTTGTTCCTCAGAGAAACCTGATCTGTGTCCTCAGATGTGAAGCCTCCAGTGATGTCAGGTGATGTCACTTTTCTTGGCCACTCTGCTGGTTTGACCTTTGATGATGAACACAGATCTTTGTCACTAAAGTGAGCTGAACGTCTTCATTTCTCTCATCTCAAATGGCAGAAGAGAAATCTGACTCTGTGTCACCACAAAACCCTCTGAGCGCCAGAGGAGATGTTCTTCATCCCGTGTCAGCGGCAGAAAGAGTGACTGGTGAGACCCTCAGTCAGGCCCCTGGACCGGGGGCCCCAGTCAGACCCCCAGTCAGGCCCGGGTGTGAGGGCGGGGGCATCATCATCAAGTACTTAGATGAACCACGATAAAAGACTGACAGCTTCATTCCATACATTGAAGCAGACTTGAGACTCATTCTGGACTGAAGGCCTTCTTCTGCTTTGTAACCATATACCGCCACCGTGTGGTGGGATTGGTGAACAACATCACCACAACGTTTATTTTTTTCCCTCTTCATGATTTATTTTAGACAAATCACTTCAACGCAAAAAAACAAAACAATCTAAATGTGTTTATCTTGTATATGTGTTCTCTTTTATAATGCATGTTCAGAAAAGTCCAGATTAAATTGATTCCTTTCATATTTCATATTTAGTCTCTTGTGTCTTGGGACTCAAACAGGACAGAAATTAGGAAATTGCAGTAAAATGAAATCAGTTTTGATAATTTTCTATTTTATGATCATGTTTTTTGTGTCGTCTTCCATTAAACTTCGATGAACTGTGACCTTTACAAGCTGAATAAACAAACAAAGCCTTCTTGGCGGAGGTAAACACACATCCGGGTCTTTTACTCATACATTTTTCCACTCTGTTTGATATGTTGTTGACGTGTTTGGTTTCTATATTGAATCTAATTGATTTCTTTATATTTATTCGCCGGCAGAGAACAGGAAAACGTCCCGCCCCCTTCTTCCTGCGCTCACCTACTTCCTGTTTACGTTCCCACATGACGTCACGCAGATGAGCAGAACCCGGAGTTTCAGCAAACAAACTGACGCTAACCCGCGCGCCGTCTGACGCAAACCGCTCGCGCTGTTCGTCCATTAGCGCACCGCTCGTGCCTGCGCTCGTGTCTGCGCGAGGAGGAAGCTAGCTGGGCTAAGCTAACTGTGGCTGCTAGCGAGTGGACACCCGGAAGACAACTAAGCACAAAGAAACACGAAGAAACACAAAGTTCAGCCTCATGGAGAACAAATACAACTTGAAGAGCCCCGGTGAGCCGCGCACACACCGACGCCATGTTTATAATTAGGTTAATCGTGTTTTCAGCTACACCAAATGTAGCTGAAAGGGAGTTTACTTTGAGAGTGGAAGCACTTCAGACACGCACGCACACACACACACACACTGCGCCGTGAGAAGGAGCTTGAACACACACATCCG
>NW_027467092.1:85000-95000 GCF_046128005.1 Genypterus blacodes
TTGAAGCCTCAAGTTAAGCGAAGGAGATAAGGAGCCAAGGAGACGAGGCCTCATCCAGTCAGCTGTGTGTAACACACTGATATTTGTATGATTGATTCTTTATTTAATCACATTCATGTGGAGACAAACATTATGACATCATCATGGAGCTGACAGGATGATTGACAGGTGACTGTTTGTGTTTCAGACCTCAGAAACTCCATGAAGTCAAAGTTTCCCTCGCTGCTGGAAGGTAAAAACATTTCCTCCTCTGAAGTCTCTAAGGTTTCAAACTAAACTTTCATTCTACATAAGAAAAGAGTTCAAAAGAAATGGAACTCATTTCAAAATAAAAGTTTGACCATAGAGCAAAAAAATACATTTGAATTTCCTTAAACTTGAATACAAACTTTCTTTAATTTTAAAAATGTCTTATTAGGCAGAAAGTCGGTTGGGGGAAAAAATGAAGCATAGATCAGAAATAAAATCTGTGACAGAAACATCTAAGGTTTAAATTCAGTTTGTTAAGAGTTTAGAGGTTTAAATGTTTCTGTATAAAGTGAGGAAAGAGTAAAGTTGTGACATTTTGTTCGAGTGACACAGATTACAGCGTTTCCACAGCAACCAGACACAATAAACATATCACATCTGATGTTTATTGACAGGAGCTAAATGTGAGTGCTTTTATTCTGAAAAGTCATCCTTACCTGGGGAACTTGTGATGACCTTTCAGAATAAAAGCCCTCCCCATCCTGACCTCTTCCTCATTAATCTCAAAGCTCCGCCCCTTTCCCCACAGTGTACTACAAGTCCAACGAGTGGGCGGGGATTCATGGCATCAGAGAGCGAGACCGGGAGAACTGGGCTGCCAAACGCCAGTGACACGCCTCCGCCGTGGCTACTTCCTCCTGGCGAACGTCCTGCCTCCCGTCCGGGCTCGGCCCATGGTCTTCCTCTTGTTGAAGGCGCTCTTCTTCTGGCGGAGCGTCTTGGCGTCGCGTCCTTGCATCCAGTCGTCACGCTGAGCTTCCCACTTCAGCTGCTTCAGCCCTGCAGGGGAACAGGAAGTGTGGGCGTGTCAGTGAGGTTTCATCAGCCGGTGAGCAGATGTGGGCGGGGTCGTGTCGTACCTGCTTTGTCCGTGTTGGCCATGGCGTTCATCCCCACGCTGTCGAACTTGGAACCAAAGTTTTCGTCCAGCAGCTCACCGAACTGAAACATAAACACACAGTCAGTTTCACCGGTGCTGCTGCTGCTGCTGCTGCTGCTGCTGCTCCTGCTGCTGCTGCTGCTGCTGCTGCTGCTGCTGCTGCTCCTCCTCCTCCTCCTCCTCCTTCTCCCCCTCCTCCTCCTCCTCCTGCTCTGATGGCTGAAGTGACCTCACCTCTTCTGCAGAAGCAAACACGGCAGCGTCTGACTTCTTCTTCTTCTTTGCTTGAAAACCTGTGGATAAAAGTCCGGCATGTTTTAAAACAAAGGTGAATGTTTCAGCAGAAGAAGAAGCTGAATGATGTCGTCGATGTTTCTGACCTGTGGCGGCGCTGCGTTTACGTTTGGGCCTGGAGTCTGAAATGATCACAGGAAGTAAAGGAAGTTCAAATGAAACATCTGTAAAGAATCTGAACTCTAATAAAGCTGTTTACTTTACTGACCTTCATCATCTTCATCTTCATCTTCATCAAACTCTGCCACTGAAACAAGAAAATATTCATTTGTACGTTTAGTTCTGCTCAGTGAGGGGGTTGATTGATAAGTAGTGAGCCTTATATTTAAAACACACACACACTCCTACCTTCTTCTTCCTCCTGCTCCTCCTCCTCTCCCCCTGCCTCAGGATCCATGAACGTCCCTCCTTCCTCCTCTAGTTCTTCTCCAAAGTCTTCCTCGTCCATGCTGCCCAGAGACATCTCCTCCTCGTCCAGGTCGTCAATGTCCGAGTCGTCTGAGTCTGAATCTTCAGCGTCTTTTTTGGCCTTCGTCTTCTTCTTCACGTTTCTGTCACACATAGAAGATCAATCAGATCACCTGATCCAATCCATCAATCAGACTATCCATCAAACTATGAGGTCATTCACCCTGCGAAGTCCAGACGCTCTTCACCCTGCAGGTCAGCAAAGTACGAGTCGCCCTCACACGAGTCTGTGAGACAGACAGACAGACAGACAGACAGACAGACAGACTCAGTAGGGTTCTGGGTTTGATGCTACATTATAATGTTCGTGTGGATGAAGTCGTTAAACTCACCGAGGAGTTTCTCAAACTCGTCATCGTCCACGTCCTCCACGCTGTCCTCGTCTCCGCCTCCTCGCTGGGGGCGGAGCTTCTGCTTCTCCTGCTGCCGTCGCTTGAAGAACCTGACAAAATGGTTAACAATATGAATAAACAAACAAAACAAATCCTGAAAATACGAGGAAGAATTGATGGATGTTTGTAAAAAGAGGAGAGCGGATCTGAAGGATCAGGATCTGATCTGCTGCTCCTCACCTGTAGAAGAAGAGCTGGTCCACTGGAATCTGACTCTCATCTTTAGACACAAACTCCTCACCATTCACTGGAGAGAGAGAGAGAGAGAGAGAGGGAGGGAGAGAGAGAGAGAGAGAGAGGGAGAGAGAGAGAGAGAGAGAGAGAGAGAGAGAGAGAGAGAGAGAAGGAGAGACAGAGAGAGAGAGAGAGAAAGTAAGGCGACGAGTCTTCAAATGCTAGTTGAGGTTGCATCGTTTCCTAGCAACCGTGTGTCCTGTCACTCACCTGCCAGCGTGTGAACAGCTGATCTGTGTCTGGGCTGCAGCACCGACGCCTCTGTGCCCACTGAGGAGGAACACACACAGGCTAACAACTTATCAGTCAAGAACACAAAGATCAATAACATAAATCAGCAGATCAATCAGCAGGTCAATCAGCAGATCAATCAGCAGATCAAACAGCTCACGTTTGCTCTTCAGCTGTTTGGGGTTCCTGAAGACGAAACGATCCAAGAACCTGCTGAGGGTGAAGTCCTGAAGGGGGTCCCCAGAGTACTGAACCGCCCCGCCCTGAACACACACACACACACACACACACACACACACACACAGAAAATGTGGTGAAAAAATGATACATTTCAATATAAAGCAAAAAATAAAATAAATAAATATATAATTACAAATAAAATAGTTTGTTTACCTGCAGGACAGTTTGAGCGAAGAGAGAGACGGAGGGATGGAAGTGATGAGTCAGCTACACACACACACACACAGAGAAAGGGAGAGAGAGAGGGGGGGAGAGACAGACAGACAGACAGACAGACAGATTAGTAAATTACCACATTAGCGTGTTGTGCTAACTTGCGTGTGGTTTGCTAGCTTCTCACTCTGTGCAGCTCCCATAATGCAGTGTGGTCAGCACCACAGAACAAAGGGTTCCTGTGCAGCGGGTCGTACTTTGTGAAGCTCCGCCCCCCTGCAAAAAAGAAAACACACGTCACTCAAAGCTCCTCGAGGTCACACGGTGCGTTCAGGTTCATCCTCTGGAGAGAGCGCCTCGGCTGAAGCTCCTTCACCTTCCAGGTTCTGCTGATGGACCCAGGAGGACGCAGGCTTGGCTTCTTCTTCTGCAGCAGCTCCTTCATCTCGCTTCTCCTCCTCTTCGTCCTCAGCGAGGTCTTTGAACTTCTCCTCTTCTTCGTCCTGTGGATGAAAATCACTTGAAGTCTCCATAAACCTGAGCAAAGACCTCAGACCTTCAGTCCTCCTTCAGTCTGTCCTCACCTCCTGGTCCTCCAGCAGCGTCCTTAGTCCCGGTTTGACCTTCATGACCTCTGAGAGGAGGAAGAGTGCCCCGCAGGCGAAGCTGGGGCTCTGCTGGGCGCTGACCTGCAGAAGGCGCTTCACGAAGGCTTTGACTCGCCGAAGCACGATGTCGGCCTTCAGCGACTTGAAGAGCAGGTTGAGGAACATGCTCTGCCTGGAGGAGGAGGACAGACCCGGGTCCAGCAGCTTCCTGTGACACAGGAAACACAAACATCTGTTAGAGGAGCGGAGCGAGGACAGAGCGCCCCCCCCCCCCCCCCTGCAGCGCTGCATCGTACCTGTAGAGGGCGGCGTAGTAGCGGTCAGAGACGGTCTGCTGGGCGTCCATCACCTGGAACAGCAGCATGAGCGCCTGCACCGCCGTGTTGAACTTCACCAGGTGCACCACCCTGAACAGAGTGTCCAGCTGCTCCTTCACCTTCTCGTCCCCGGAGGAGGCGTAGGGAAAGGCCCGGTTCACGCCCGACAGCAGAGCGCTCAGCATCTTGGACTCCAAGTCCTTTGTCTTCACGCAGGCGTGGAAGAAGGAGAAGTAGACGGCGATGAGCCTGGAGGCCAGCGGGGCTTCGTCGTGGCTCAGCAGCACCTGGCTGAGGAAGCAGACTCCATAGTACTGAGCCCGCCGGCCCACGTTGGGCCGGAACATCAGCCGCTCCACCTCGCCGCACACCACCGCCTTCATGTTGGGGTGTTTGTGCAGCACCGCCTCCAGCAGGTGGGACGCCTTGGCGGCCGTCTTGTACTCGGGGTCGCCTAGCTTGTTGACGATCTGGATCAGCAGGGCCCGTTCCTGCTCCGGGCGGCCGCACAGCAGCTCGTGGGCGGCGTTCAGCGCCTTGGACTTGGTGGCCGACACGGTGTCGTGAGCGACGGCGTCCAGAGCCTCCACGAAGTCGGCCACGTGATGCTTCAGCAGGTGCTCAAAGTACCACAGGACCAGCCGGCGGTCACGGGCGTCCCGGTTGCCGCTGGCTCGGTCCTCCAGCAGGTCAAAGGGCCGCTGGGCGAAGGGGCGGAGCTTCCTGTCCTCGGGCAGCAGGTCGGACAGCAGAAGCTCTCTCAGCGTGTCCAGAGCCATCAGGCCCATCCGCCGGCTCCCCTTCTTCTTCACCATGGAGACCAGGCTCTCCACGTGATCCAGGCTGTGCACCGGAGCGTCCTGGATCAGAACCGTCATGGCGGCCATGCGGTCGGCCAGCACGCCCGAGGAGACCACGGTCTTCATCCAGGCCGAGTTGGCTCCTTTCTGCAGGTTCTTCTTGGTGCGGTACAGGTCCACCTCCGCCCCCAGCAGCTGCTGGGCCAGCGTCTTGTACCGAGCCACCAGAGCCGGGTCCTGAGGCTCCGACGTGTCCTCGGCCGAGTACTCCAGGTCAAACCACTTCCCTCCGGGTCTGACCAGCAGCACCTTCCTAGGCTGGAACTCAAACAGGTCGGCGCTCTGCTTGCTCTTCTTCCCAGCGGGCACCTTGGGGTCTCTGGTCTTGGGGGGGGCTCCGGGCCCGTCGGGGGGCGCTCGCTGCTCGGCTGTCGCTTTCTTGGCTTTGGCCTTTTTGCTCTCCTTCTCTACGGCGCCACCCTGAGGCTCGTCAGCGATCACCTGCTGCCCCGCCAGAGCCGGGAGTCCCAGCTTAGAGATGAAGGCCTGCAGCTCGCCCTCCTCCAGGTCGTCGATCGCTCCCTTCTTCCCTCCGTCCACCAGCTCGTTGGAGTCGTCAAGGCCGGCGATGAGCATGAAGTCGGCCTGCAGACAGGAAGAGAAGAACGACAGGTGACGGCTGGTACAGACTCTCTACAGGTACAGACTCCCTACAGGTACAGACTCCCTACAGGTACAGACTCTCTACAGACTCTCTACAGGTACAGACTCTCTACAGGTACAGACTCCCTACAGGTACAGACTCTCTACAGGTACAGACTCCCTACAGGTACAGACTCTTTTCAGACTCTCTACAGGTACAGACTCTCTACAGGTACAGACTCTCTACAGGTACAGACTCCCTACAGACTCTCTACAGGTACAGACTCCCTACAGGTACAGACTCTCTACAGACTCTCTACAGGTACAGACTCTCTACAGGTACAGACTCTCTACAGGTACAGACTCTCTACAGGTACAGACTCCCTACAGGTACAGACTCTCTACAGACTCTCTACAGGTACAGACTCTCTACAGGTACAGACTCTTTACAGGTACAGACTCTCTACAGGTACAGACTCCCTACAGGTACAGACTCTCTACAGACTCTCTACAGGTCCAGACTCCCTACAGGTACAGACTCTCTACAGACTCTCTACAGGTACAGACTCCATACAGGTACAGACTCTCTACAGACTCTCTACAGGTACAGACTCCATACAGGTACAGACTCTCTACAGACTCCCTACAGGTACAGACTCCCTACAGGTACAGACTCTCTACAGACTCTCTACAGGTACAGACTCTCTAACCCCCCCTCTCAGTGACAGGCTCCTCCCCCTCCCTCTGCACTCCTGACTCAGACTGTTTACTTTAGTTAGGCTCTTTTCTTTTAGGCTTTTATTCTTTCACACTTTGCTGCTGTAACGCCTGAATAAAGAATCCTCTGATCTGATCTGGACTGAACCATCTTCACTCTGAAGGTTCCAGCAGGTATTAGATGAGATGCTGAGTGAGTTTAAACAGCTGATCGGAACAACAACACACTAATAGATTGACTGAGTCTTCTTCTTAACTCTTTTGGATGAAGTTTAAATGTTAAACTCACCTTCGTTCCTCCGAGACGTAAAACTTCTTCCAGATTCAGCTCTTCGTCTTTCATTGCTCGTCCCTCTTCCTCTTCCTCAGCTTCGTCATCCTCTTCCTCCTCCTCTTCGTTGTGGTTTTCATTCTCGGGCTTACTTTCTTCCTCCTTAAATGTCATTTTGGTTTCTTTTGCATCTTTTTTACGGTGCTTGGTCTTCGCCGCCATGTTTAACAGCATGAGGACACGCGACCCGGAAATGAAAAGTCGTTTCATACGTCATTTCCGTATTTGTATTTTATTTTTTTATATAGCCCAATAAAAGAAATAAGAGCTATTCATTAATATCCTACCTACTTTACTAAAACAACATGTATTGTTATATTTAGACACAACTGTTGTAATCTCTTCGTTGAATAACATAGCAGGACGGGAAAGGAGGCGTTCATCTTCTGAGAGTCAGACAGGTTCCGTTTTATTTTGAAGGCATAGCCGGATGTTATTATGTGTTTTATTATGGTGTACTTGTCCATCTAGCAGCGCTCCTTCTCTTTTGAGTTTATACGTTTATACGTTTATACGTTTATATGTTATATCTTTTAACGGACGTCCGCGCATGCTGTTTGGTCTCAGCTCAGCTGGTAGATTTGTTTTCTGCTTAAACCCTAACAGCTGATCGTTTTGTTTTCGTCCTTGTGGCTGATGCTAAGTGGCTAAGTGGCTAGCTGCAGCGTGTTGCTCACGTTTTTCTCCAGATGTTCAGAATGACGTCACGACCATGAGAGCTTTCTTGGTGAGCGCGCGGCGGCTCAGAGCGTCCATCCGCTCAGCAGGTCAGAGTTCAGACTGTGTTGTTTCTCTCTCTCTGTAAAGGAATCTGAAGTTATTCTTCATGTTTGTATTTTCTCTGAAGAACATTTAAAAAAGCTTTAAGCAGGAAATGAAGTAAAAACTAAAGTCTACTTCATGTTTGTAGCCTCTGGTTCGGTGAATCTTCACGCTGGTTCGTGTGCCGCAGAGCCCAAACGCTCCTTCTGCTCTTCATCAGAAGAACAAACCTCAGTGTCAATGCTGAGACACCTGACCTCCAAAATAAAAGCCACCGGTCCGATCACAGTGGCCGAGTACATGAGGGAGGTTCTGACCAACCCTGTGAAGGTAAGAACCCCTCAGAACCTGCTGCTCCTGACCTGCTGACCTTCTGTCTGAGCTCAGGGTCACCTAAGCTTCTCCATCAGCCATTTACAACTTCACGACATAAACGTTCTGAAATGTAGATGCGACATTAAAACTCACAGATTGTGACATAAATTCCATCCTGGTAAAGTTGTGAACTAAAGTTCCTGTTTAACTCGCATTGGCCACTGGAGGGCAGCAGAGTGAAGCTGCTGTGGAACGCTGTCCTTGGTCCTGATAAGGCACAAGTTAAAGACACAAAGAAAAGTAAATACTGGAAGTGTCTATATGACTAACCGTTCATTTATTCAGACTCATTAATGCACAGCCGGTTCGTTTCAAATAAGTTAAAGTTGTAGTGTTTGGTGATCAAACAGGTCAAACTACACCCTGCTGGTGGGTGAAGGTAATGACAGCGTGTGTTGGTGTCTCAGGGTTATTATGTGAGGAAGAACATGCTGGGACCAGACGGCGACTTCATCACCTCGCCTGAGATCAGTCAGATCTTTGGAGAGGTGAGCTCAGCTGAAGTCAAAGTTCAATTAACGTGACTTAGGAAAACATCTGGACTCACACCTTCTCCGTGTTGCAGCTGGTGGGCGTGTGGGCGCTCAGCGAGTGGATGGCCGCCGGGCGTCCCGGGAAGCTGCAGCTGGTGGAGCTCGGACCTGGAAAAGGATCTTTAGCCAGCGACGTCCTCAGAGTGAGATGCTGCACGATCCTGGACTCAGCCGGTCCAGACAGGAAACCAACCGTGTGTGTGTGTGTGTGTGCGTCCTCAGGTGTTCAGCCAGCTGCGGTCAGTGGTGGACGGGGCCTCCGTGTCCCTCCACCTGGTGGAGGTGAGCCCGGTTCTGAGTCGGCTCCAGGCTCAGTGTCTGACGGCGGAGCAGAACCAGCCGTCTGCGTGCGAGGACGATCTGGTTTACCGGCGCGGTGAAACCAGCGGCGGCCTTCAGGTGTCCTGGTACCGACACTTGGACCACGTACCTGCAGGTAGGCACACTCTCAGATACTGATAGAACCAGTACCCCCCACTAACTATACTACACACTGAGACGCTCCTCTGTTTGTCTGTCAGGGTTCAGCGTCTTTTTGGCTCACGAGTTCTTTGACGCTTTGCCCGTTCACAAGTTTCAGGTGAGTCACATTGCAGAACGTTATGGAGAACACGGGGGCAAAGGTCATACATATGCATGAGGTCACTGTGATCGGTTGAGCCGAGAACAGGCTCCTCCCCCACCGTCCTTTATCCTCTGGTGTTTGTTGTCTCACACTGTGCTGGTGCATTGTGGGTAGAGGACACAGAGAGGCTGGAGGGAGGTGATGGTAGACGTGGACCCGGAGAAGCCGGACCAGCTGAGGTTCGTGATGGCGCCGAGTCCGACCCCGGCATCCTGCACGCTCATCCAGGTCAGCTGATCAACGCACAGCTCAGAGGACAACTAAGCAACTGCATCCACTCACTGTGTGTGTGTGTGTGTGTGTGTGTGTGTGTGTGTGTGTGTGTGTGTGTGTGTGTGTGTGTGTGTGTGTGTGTGTGTGTGTGTGTGTGTGTGTGTGTGTGTGTGTGTGTGTGTGTGTGTAGACAGATGAAAGGCGGCCCCATGTGGAGGTGTGTCCAGAGGGCGGGGCCCTCGTCCAGCAGCTGTCCAGTAGGATAGCTCAGAGCGGTGGAGCGGCGTTGATTGCCGACTACGGACACAACGGGACAAAGACGGACACGTTCAGAGTACGAAGGAAAACAAAGTTCAGTCATGTCATTTTATAAACGGACTCAGTCCACCTTTACGCTTTGTGTCCTTCAGGGGTTCAAAGGTCACCAGCTCCACGACGTCCTGACCTCTCCGGGCTCAGCCGACCTCACCGCCGACGTGGACTTCCGCTACCTGCGGAGGATGGCCGGGAGGGGCGTGGCCTGTCTGGGTCCTGTCAGTCAGAGGAGCTTCCTGAAGAACATGGGCCTGGATGCTCGGCTGCAGGTGAGCCGGCCCTCTGGTGAAGCGCCGCCCCCCCCCGGTGGTTCTGCTGTCTGATACCTTCTGGTTCACCTTCAGGTTCTGCTGAGGAGCTGCGGCGACCCGGCCACCCGGCAGCAGCTGATCCAGAGCGCCGACATGCTGACGAGCGCCCGGCACATGGGAGAACGCTTCCTGTTCTTCAGTCTGCTGCACTGCAGCCGGGTGGACGAACACACAGGATGCCTCCAGCTGGAGAGGAAGAGCCCGCCTCCACTTCCTGTGGCCGGATTCACTGAGCTCAGCTCCTCCTGACAGAGCCCAGACCTCCTCCAAGGCCAAACCTGTCTGACTGCTCCACATGAAAACAATGTAA
>NW_027467092.1:97500-107500 GCF_046128005.1 Genypterus blacodes
GTGTGTGTGTGTGTGTGTGTGTGTGTGTGTGTGTGTGTGTGTGTGTGTGTGTGTGTGTGTGTGTGTGAGATTTCTTGATCTCAGTTTGATTGATGGAGGATTGGTTGATCTTCTGCCTTCAGCACCACTGAGCTTTCAGAGACACAAAGGAAGGCCGGGCATCAAACCCTCAACCTCTGCATCTGGTCATGAACTGCAGTGTTGGACAAGTATGACATCACCATGGGGCTAGTGTGGCTAAATGAGAGAGGAGGAGAGGAGAGGAGAGGAGAAGAGGAGAGAGGAGAGGTATGAGGGCAGAGGAGTTACCAGAGGAAGGTCCATGAGGACCTGCATGCCGTCTCCTGGTCCCATGTGAGCCACGTGGTTGAAGTTTGTTGGGTTGGAGATCATCTTTGACCTCAACTCTGGATCCTTAAGCATCTCCCTACACACACACACACACACACACACACACACACACACAGTTAGGTGACATGTCTGGAGGCACTGTGGTGTTTTGTTTCCTTTGTTCCTTCGTACCTCCGCTGCTGCAGCCGCTCTTCTTCAGGGACCTTGAAGAGGAACTTCCTCTTGCTGCGGGTTCGGACCATCAGCTTCCTGCTGTGGTCTGAAGTCTCTGGGATGGTCAGGTCTCTCTCTGGAGCACAAACACATCCACACATGCTTTCAGACTCTCAGAGGATCAGAAGGACCCGACAGTCTGAAAGGTTCTGGTTCCTACCTGAGGAGGCGTTGCTGAAGTACACCAGGCGAGACGGTTCTGAAGTCAGCAGGTTCAGGGTCCCTTCAACATTCAGAGGTCTGATCTAAAGCCAAAGATAGAAACAGGAAGTGTGAGCTGTGTTTGTGTTCAGTGAGGGAACTTCACAAGAGTGTGAAAGAGGTTCAGATCCAGGATCACGTTCAGGATCAGACCGGCTGACTCAGAGCCGTGCTGAGCTGTGATTGGCTACCTTGCGTAGGGAGATGGTCTGCACCCACTCAGAGGTGTGGATGTCAAACACGTCCACGCCGTACTCACTGTAGACCGTGAGGTGGGAGGAGTTAGAGGCTGGAGGAGGAGAGAGAGGACAGATGTATAAGGTATGATGTCATAAGGTCACGTGACCGTATGAACGTCAGCCTATGCTCAGGACGCGTACTGCATGCGATCGGCGTGGCGGGCCACATCAGCTCCTGGATCCGTGAGCGCCGTCCGTGTCCGTCCACGTAAATCCCCAGCTCCCTGAAGCACAGCAGCAGCTCCGACGAGCTGACCTCCAGAGCGTGCAGAGCGTCCAGCCCACCAACCTGGTGGGCCAGGAAGGACAGAGACGGGTCGGCCGGGCTCACAAGGCTGACCGGAGACGACTCCCCCTGCAGAGCCAGCAGGGCGAAGCCTGAGGGGTAACCGATGCACAGACGCTCCCTCACCATCCCCATCCACTGAACTACACCAGGAGCCTGGACCTCCCACAGCCTCTTGTAGTAAGGCCTCGCACGACTGATCTCATAACACTGAACCTATACACACACACACACACACACACACACACACACACACACACACACACACACACACACACACACACACACACACACACACACACACACACACACACACACACACACACACACACACACACACACACACACACACACACACACACACACACACACACACACACACACACACACACACACACACACACACACAAGGAACAAGCTGATCACCACCGAACTGGGAAATGTCTGTTTACCATGAGGAGAAGCTTCTTTACAGGTTTGTACTGAGCAGTTTGATTTCATTCATTGTGTGTGTGTGTGTGTGTGTGTGTGTGTGTGTGTCCGACCTGGCGTTTGCTGGCAGCCAGCAGGCAGGCGGGGCCTCCAGGCCGCAGCACTCCCGTGCACAGAACCTGGCAGCCTTTGGTTTCGGTCATCTTGGCATCAAAGGCCGGCTCCCCGCCCTCCAGCGCCCCCCAGGGGTAAAGGTGAACTTGACGGGTGCGACCGCACAGCAAAGCGACCATCTTCTCCTTCTGGATCAGATCGATCTGGTGAACCTTCTTACTGTCTGCTGCTCTCACGATCACTGCAGAGACACACAGAGGGTGAGACACACAGAGGGTGAGACACCTACACTCACACACCTACACAGCTTTGGGTTTCTGTTTCCTCTCTCACCGTCTCTGGTGACCTCCACCACAAACAGCCCGTCCTCTGTCCCCAGAGCGATACGCTCCCGGTCTGCACAGAGAGACAAAGAGACGGGGGGACAAAGTCAGAGATCAATCAGCAGGACAAAGTCCAGGACACAATGAGTGACAGGAGCACTGACCAATGACAGCAGCAGACAGTGCGGCCTTGATGAAGGGCAGGGAGGAGTCGTAGGCCTCGTGCAGGACGTGGACCTGCGTGTTCTTCAGCATGTTCTTGGTCAGGATGCTCTGCAGACCCTCCAGGATCCTCACCCACTTCCTCTTCTCCACCTCGCTCTCTGCCAGCACCAGCAGAGACACCGAGCGCAGAGGAGAGCTCAGCAGGGACGAAGTCACCTGGAGGGACAACAGTGAGACCTTTAGGGACATACTGGAGTGTAGCACAGACCAGGACCTGGAGGATCCAGGTGGGACGGGGACACCTACCCTGAAGATGCAGGGGATGTCTTTCCTTGTGGCATGGATGACATCTGAGGCCAAGACAGAGCTGACGGAGAACTCTTCATCTCTGCAACACAAACACAAGCAGCTTCAGGGTCTCGGGGGTCTGAACCTCGGGCCCTGACCACCAACAAGCCCTCTGGAAGAACATGACACCCGGGTACCTGAGGTCCAGGACCAGGCTGGCCACCACGCCTGGCTGGGTGGCTTTCCCCTCCGCCACCTCGTACAGAAACAGCTTACAGTCAGAAACCACAGCATAGGCTCGCTGCCAGCCCTTCTTCACTCCGCTGGGCTTTGGGATCTGACACAGAGACAAACAGGATGATGAGTGTGTGTGTGTGTGTGTGTGAGTTGTGCCCCTCATGTTGGGGTGTGTGGCGTTGCCGCCCTCTCACCCTGACGTAGCCCTTATAGGCGGTGCCGATGCCTCTCTGGACATCGATGCCCTGTGGCCTCTTGGCGTGCTCTGCTGGGATTGGACAGACCTGGGGGGCGTGGTCTTTGCAGGACACGTGGCAGACAAAAGAACACACTGCAGGGGAGAGGGAGGGAGAAAACACACACTCAGGCTCAGCCCAAACCTGTGTGTCTGAGGGAAGTCTCACACTCACACACACTGACAGCATTCTGTAGTTTCTTTAAAGATATCATCATAATAACACGTGTGTGTGTGTGTGTGTGTGTTACCTTCACAGGCGTAGCCCTGCCTGCTGAGTCCCACCATCAGAGAGGTGCAGTGAGTGCACTGGGTGGGGCTGGAGAACGTCTTGATGCTCAGTTGGTGAGCATTGGGCTGAATACACAAACACACACACACACACACACACACACACTGAAGGTTGAGTACCTTGTCTTTACATTGACCTCACATTCACACTCTGATACAGGTTCATTCATGAGACGACCTGCAAGCGGTGCCTTGCTCAATAACACTGCCACAGGAATCAGAACAGGAACCTCCTGATCCGGCCCAGAGCAGCAGATGAGCTCGTGTGCATGTTTACCTTTGGTGTCAGTGCTGAGCTCTGGTAGGAGGGGGAGGGGCTTGTAGGGACCGACGCTGCTTTAAAGTCCTGTGGAGGGAAACAAACCTGTGTCAAAGGTCACTGTGCTGCATCAGGACACGCCCACTGGGCTGCTGTGGGATGTTCCAGGACTTTAACATAAACTTCCTGTGTGTTCTACCTGTCAGCCAATATAGACCAGAATAAACTCAACTGTTCCAACACAAGTAGGCATAGGTGTGTGTGTGTGTGTGTGTGTGTGTGTGTGTGTGTGTGTGTCACCTCATATTCAGATGTGGAGGAGGGCAGGGGGAACATGCCCTCTGGTGTCTGGGGGCTGGAGTCTATGTCAGCTGTCTGCAGGTCAAAGGTCAGCGCTTAGAGTGAACACCAGCAGGAAATGCAACAATGTGCAAACAAACCATTCACATACATGATACATACATATGTGTGTGTGTGTGTGTGTACACTCACTCTGAAGGTGAGGTCAGGGGCCAGAGGGGAGGTGTTGAAATATTCAAAGATGGGGTCATGGAAGTCAGGAAGCTTCAGGCCTGCAGAGGGAGACAGAGACAAAGACACAGAGAGACAGAGAGACAGAGAGACAGAGAGACAGAGAGACAGAGATAAACAGAGAGACAGAGAGACAGAGAGACAGAGAGACAGAGATAAACAGAGAGACAGAGAGACAGAGATAAACAGAGAGACAGAGAGACAGAGATAAACAGAGAGACAGAGAGACAGAGACAGAGAGACAGAGAGACAGAGAGACAGAGATAAACAGAGAGACAGAGAGACAGAGAGACAGAGAGACAGAGAGACAGAGATAAACAGAGAGACAGAGAGACAGAGACAAACAGAGAGACAGAGAGACAGAGAGACAGAGAGACAGAGAGACAGAGACAAACAGAGAGACAGAGAGACAGAGAGACAGAGATAAACAGAGAGACAGAGAGACAGAGAGACAGAGATAAACAGAGAGACAGAGAGACAGAGAGACAGAGAGACAGAGATAAACAGAGAGACAGAGAGACAGAGATAAACAGAGAGACAGAGAGACAGAGAGACAGAGAGACAGAGATAAACAGAGAGACAGAGAGACAGAGAGACAGAGAGACAGAGAGACAGAGATAAACAGAGAGACAGAGAGACAGAGAGACAGAGAGACAGAGATAAACAGAGAGACAGAGAGACAGAGAGACAGAGAGACAGAGATAAACAGAGAGACAGAGTTCATTTCATTATTTGGTCTTGTAACACTGAACACTAAATGCTTCCACACTTCTTTGGTTCCTGTGGGGTAATAAGAAGATCAACCATACTAACTACAGAGACAGAGACATCATAGAGCGTGTGTGTCTGAGGTGTGCCCACCTCTGTCAGAGCGGCCCCGGCTGTCCTCCAGCTCCCTCTTGGCACTTTCCAGCTGCTCTGCCATGTCCCTGCTCCTCTCCTCAGACTCCTTCAGTCGACTGCAGAGAGACCAGAGAGCAGACAGACAGGAGCTCAGACCTCCACAAGCACCAGCAGGTCTCACCACAACCACTCATGTGTTTGGACACAGAAGACCTCTGACCTTTCAAAGCTGATGTTGATAGATTTGACCATCCTCAGCTCCTCCTGGACCAGCTGTTTGGCTCTGATCTCAGCATCCAGAGCCGACTGCAGCTCCAGACGGGCCGACATGTCCAGCTTCTGACTCCTCCGGACCTTCCACAGAGGATCCTGCACACACACACACACACACACACACACACACTTACTTCATGTAGGGCTTAAAGGAGGAGCAGATGTCTGCTTGATGAAATGCTGACATGTGTGAATAAGAGGCAGGCAGTTTGAATGATAACTTAAATCATGACATCACTCATATCTCATGCAGAGTAAAGGCACCTGAAGCTGAGCTCTCTGGTTGAAGACTTTAAGTCACTTGATCCGTTTCCTAAGCACTAACTCTAGATACTCAGCTCTGTTAGCATCAGCTGAGCTCACATTGAGCTGAGTCATGTTTGACTGAACATGATGAGGCTCATTTCTCTCATTCATGCCATCAGATGGTGAGGAGCCGCTCCATGCTTACTGCTCATCTTCATCACTAAACTGAACACAGCTGCTATCTGCAGAGATCAACCAAGGCAGAACACCGGTGTGTGTGGTGACTTGAGCCGTGCTGATGGAGCTCCAATGAGGTCCTTTGACTGATCATGAATGACAGACATTCCAGCCAATAGCCATGCAAGCTGCTGAGAGCCCCCCCTCCCCTCAGGGACTCACCCTCCTGTCCCCCCCAACAGGAGGCCAGGGCTTCTGAAGGGGCGTGGCCACTCCTGACTCTGGCTGAGGCAGCGATTTAGACGGGAGAGTAAGGATATACACATCAGAAGGTACTTCATAGGGAACTACAGAGGGAACTACAGAGGGAACTACAGAGGGGACTACAGAGGGGGCTACAGAGGGGACTACAGAGGGGGCTACAGAGGGGACTACAGAGGGGACTACAGAGGGGGCTACAGAGGGGGCTACAGAGGGGACTACAGAGGGGGCTACAGAGGGGACTACAGAAGGTACTTCATAGGGAACTACAGAGGGAACTACAGAGGGGACTACAGAGGGGACTACAGAGGGGACTACAGAGGGGGCTACAGAGGGGACTACAGAGGGGACTACAGAGGGGACTACAGAGGGGGCTACAGAGGGAACTACAGAGGGAGCTACAGAGGGAGCTACAGAGGGGACTACAGAGGGGACTACAGAGGGGACTACAGAGGGGACTACAGAGGGGACTACAGAGGGGACTACAGAGGGAGCTACAGAGGGGACTACAGAGGGGACTACAGAGGGGACTACAGAGGGGACTACAGAGGGGACTACAGAGGGGACTACAGAGGGGAGCTACAGAGGGGAGCTACAGAGGGGACTACAGAGGGGACTACAGAGGGGACTACAGAGGGAGCTACAGAGGGGACTACAGAGGGGACTACAGAGGGAACTACAGAGGGGGCTACAGAGGGGACTACAGAGGGGACTACAGAGGGGACTACAGAGGGGACTACAGAGGGGACTACAGAGGGGACTACAGAGGGGACTACAGAGGGAGCAGCAGCAGGTCTTCTCTGTGTTAGTGTGTGTTTGTCTCCTCTTCAGGAAGTTAAATCCTGAATATTCTGCTGCTCATTCTTCATAAGACCCTGCCTCCTTCACTTCACAATGCAGCTGCTGCATTTAAAAACAGACACAGATGTGTAATCATGTTGAATGTGTGTGTGTGTGTGTGTGTGTTACCAGAGGTCTGGGTCCCAGGCTGGAGCTGCGTAGAGTTTCCAGCTCCTCTGTCATTTTGGTGGCCAAAGCCTGAAGGTAACCACGAGCATCCTTCTCATCACTCACCCTACACACACACACACACACACACACACACACACACACACACAGAGAGTCCGGTCACTTAGAGCACCTACAACACTTGAAACATTTAAAACACTATAAAGATTGAGAAGCTGAGCCTGACAGAAGGCCTTTGGCCCAAACTTCATCCTACACCAAACTAAAGTAACTAACTGGTTCAGTCAGACATAGACACACACACACACTGTATGACACACAGACCAGATGAATCAAACACACATCTGTTGGTTGTGTAGAAGCTGATGGACTCACCACTGGATGATCTCTGCAATCTGAGCCTCCCAGTGAGCAACGCTCTCCTTCTTAGAGGACAAGTCCTGCAGATCGTCTTCCAGCTGACGATTCTGAGCTGTGAGCTGATCGACAAAGGAGCACAGCTGAGGAGAGGAAGAGGAGAGTTACTTCCTGAGCCTGCAGTCACACCAGAGTTCAGCCTACTGGTGCACTGAAATGCATCAGAGCCTATGTTTGTGTTTAGAGGGGAAGACAGATCAGCATGTCAGCAAGATCTCCTATAAAAGACTTTTAAAAAAAGGAATGATCACTTTGAGCGCTAAAGTCAAAGGAACAAAGGTTCCATTGTGCAGCTGCGTCATATTAAGGGTTAATAAGGACTGAATCACATCGTTATTATGATGAAAACTAAACTAAACTCAAATGGTTTATAAACATTATATACATGAATCTACTAAGTAAAGTAAAGTCTAAGTGAGAGGCAGCGCCCCCTGCTGGTCACATGATGATGTCACCTTGTCTGTCTCAGCCATCAGTTTGTGGTTTTCTTCATTCATCAGGTTTCTCTCTCGCTCGTATTTCTCCTTCAGTGCTTCGATGCCTTCGTCCATCTCCATTTGTCTGCGTGACAACACAAACATCAAGGCTCTGCTTCACTGACTCGTTGAGCCTGGTTCGTCCCGGTTCAGGACCTACCTGTCCCTCTTGGTCTTGTCCAGCTTGTCCCTCAGCTGCAGGAGCTCCTTGTTGATGGAGAGCTGCTGGCCTTCAGACTCTTGCAGCTCTTTCCGCAGGTTCTTGATCTCTGAGCAGTGAGCCGAGTCTCTCTTCAGGAGCTCCTCCTCGTAGAACAGAACCTTCTTGTCCAGCTCTGCCTTCAGTCGTGACAGCTCCTGCTGAGACTCCGTCCCTCCTGCTGCTACTCCTCGGCCCTATGGAGACAGAGTGAGAATCACACAGACTGCGTGGAGCACTTAGGCCTCAGCATGTCTGTGTGTGGAGCAGCTTCTGTGTGTGCTGGCTCCGCTCACAGGGCTCCAGATCCTTTACTACAAAGTGTTTAATAGAGAAAACTCAAAGTGTGGGACAGAGTCTAAATGCTTTAGGATGCCCGTGTTCCTGTCAGACCTCTGAGGGTTAAACATATTCACAGATAACGAGTCATGGCCACTTAGGATCCATGTATCCATGTGTGTGTGAAGCCCACTAACACACTTGACGTGACTGGACTGACTATTGTTTGTGGAACAGTATGTGTGTGACCTCTGACCTTTAGGCTCTCCAGCTCACTCTCCAGCTGTTTGGAGTAAACCTCACTGTGCTCCCTCAGCTTCCTCTCCTTAGACGCCTCCGCCTTAGCATCATCCAGCTGAGCCTCCAGCTAACACACACACACACACACACAGACGGATATTGGATTCATATTTGATGAGGAGAGGTTGTTCCAGTTGATGTTCAGATGTAGGACCCTGCTCCTCACACCTCCTTGCGGCTCTTCTCAGTCTTGCGGATCTCCTGCCGTGTGGCATCCATTTTCTGCAGGAGCGTGTCCATCTCCTCCTCCTTGTCCCTCAGCTGACGAGAGAGACGCTGTTTGGAGGAACGCAGCTCAGCCATCCTCTCAGACAAATCAGAGAACTCCTGCAGGGCCATCTTCCTCTGGGAGTGAGCCTCCTTCAGCTCTTTGGTCTGACTCCTCAGTCGCTCCAGAGAGTCCAGCAGCTGCTGCTCACACAAGACGAGACAGAGCAGAGATGAAGAAGAAATGTGTGTGCTGCTGTTTCTTAGTGTGTAAGTGTGTGTAAGATGGTAACTTTGTGTGTACGTGTTGTGATGAAATGACTTTCAAACCTGGACCGAGCCAAAGTGAGGCCTCTTTGTCCTCTCACACACACACACACACACACAAACACACACACACACCAAACTGTTGTACGCACCAGTGTTCCATTCACACACACCACATGTGAGTGTATCAGTGTGTGTGTGTGTGTGTGTGTGTGTGTGTGTGTGTTCAGGTACCTTGTGGATTTCCTCCTTCTCCTGTCTCAGCGACTTCACCTGCTTCTCCAGGGTTTTCAGTTTGGAGGCGGAGCTCTCAAAGTCCTGTCTCAGCGTGACCGCCTCCTCCAGCTGGTGCTCCAGCCTATCAGAGTCTGTAACACAGGAGGACTGATTCTTCATCACCTGAGCTAGCATCACGCTTACATCAGGAGGGAAAAGGAGTTTGACCTCTGACCTGCCAGCTTCTTCTTCAGCCGCTCGATCTCCTCGTTCAGCTTCTTGATTTCTTTGTCGCGGCTCAGAGTTCCTCCCCGACCCGGAGCCTGCAGGGCCTGTGTGGACTCTGCACAGGCGGGGTCAGAGGTCAGGCGTGGTTCATCCAAACAATGAGAATGAAATAGAACTAGATTTGAAAACGGCCCGTGACAAAATACAAGTGACTGAACTATTAGGGCTCAGAGAGGAATGAGTTCCTGACAGTTCTCCTATAAGAACAGGCTGTAAAGAGGAGATCAGTCAGTCACACTGGAACATACAAGTTACAACATTCACAACACTTTGACACTTCAATCATAATGAAACACAAATCACTGAGTTTCACTGAGCTGAAATTCCACCATCAGAATCACTCAGAGCTGAAATCACTGCATAAGTCGTGTGTGTGTGTGTGTGCGTGTGCATGTGCATGCGTGTGTGTGTGTGTGT
>NW_027467092.1:112500-127500 GCF_046128005.1 Genypterus blacodes
CCATTGACAATATGAAGTCCATGAACCAGAGTCCCTGAGGTGAAGCTGCAGTCAAGTCCACTCAGGTTGATTTAGAAAGAGACAACACACAGCACAATAAGTCAACTGAGTTTAGTGAAGAGGTTAATGAAAGCAACTTAAGGTGCGCGCGCGCACACACACACACACACACACACACACACACACACACACACACACACACACACACACACACACACACACACACACACACACACACACACACACACACACACACACACACACACACACACACACACACACACACACACACACACACACACACACACACACTTCCTTCACAGTGTGACCTCATTAAGAAAACAAACTCCAGTCTCTCTCTCTCCTTATATAGATATAAACTCACTCCTGACCTGATTCAACCCCACACACACACACACACACAAGCACTGTGTGTGTTAGGTGTCATTAACTCACTGGTCTGCTCATTAATCAAATCAACATTATATCCTGATGTTGTCATGACAACTTTCAAGTGATCGATGTGTCATGGAAACGCTTGGTTGTATTTTGAGTCAAGTTGACAGAGAAGTGAGACATAAATGTAAACATGTTTGGAGGTGAGGGCAGGGCGGGTTTGGTTTGTGTTGAATTGAAGGAGAGAAGAAGAAGTTACAGCTCTACAGACGTCCCAGTTTATAAAGGTCATATACCAGATTAACTCTAGTTACTATGGTAACTGTAGCTCCTGTTCTCATCAGCTGAGTCCTGTTTGTCTGAATGCTCGTAGTAGAACATGATGAGGCTCATTTCTCTATCAGAGACCAAACATGATGAAGAGCTGCTCCATCTGCTCATCATTTCATCAAACATGGTTCTGTGTGAAGCTGGCCACAGAGCTGCAGGATACAGAGCTGCTGTGGAGCCGCTGCAGAGCGATTAAAGCTCATCTGAACTGCTGCTCAGTGAACTCTCACTCCATGAAAGGTTTATCAGACGTCTCAGGGGAGGAACCATGTTAATGACTGACAGGGTCAGAGAGCACACAGTACTGATTAACAAGGGAGACAGACAGACAGGCAGGCAGGCAGACAGACACAGAGACAGGCAGAGAGACTGAGTGAGAGAAAGACAGAGAGAGACAGAGGGACAGACAGACAGAATGTGCTGCTCAGTGAATGATGGAGTTAAAGTGTGCAGGTGTTAATGATGACATCATTCATGTGTTAGCACTCTAATAGAGAAAATATGAAATATATTGTTCCCAAAGTGAGGAGACTTTAGGTGGACAGAATGAAGCTCCTGTTAGAGACACACACACACACACACTGCTCCCTCTCTGTGCTTGATGTTCACTTGTGTGTGGCTGATCTTTAATATTGGCTGTATTTCATTGAAACAAAGTGACTGCTGTGTTCTTCATAACAAAGCTCTGAGTTGTTGTTTTTGTTGGGATCACTTCTGTTATTTATCCTTTCATTCTTCCTTAATGACGTCAAAATGCAAGAAGCTGAAAACTTTCCACCATGTTTGATAGTGAACAGGATGATGTCATCTCTTCTAGACAGATCGCTTTGTGTCGCTCTGTCTCATGCCACCTGAGGGGTTCCAGCTGAAAGAAGGCAGGAAAGCCTGTTTTAGCCTGTTTGCTTCCTGTCTACTTCCTGGAAGCCGGGCTGTTCCCAGGACAACTTCCTGTTTTCTGTGCTTCAGTAGCTGCTCCTCCTTTTGCTGCTCTGTAGGCAAACATCACCTCTGTAGCCACTCTGGGGCCGACTGGGACACGCAAACTTTATCCTATCCTTTATCTGGAGAACATTATTATTTACATTATAGTGACATTTATCTGGCAAATTAGAGTGAGTCAAGAGCTCTGGGCTGCTCTGGGCTGCTCTGGGCTGCTCTGGGCTGACCTCGACCTCTGCCCCAGTGTGTGTGACTACACTCTTACTAGATGGCTGCAGGTGAAGAGGAGTGTGAAGCCACCTCCACACTGGTCCAGATACTCTTCAAACCCTGTTTAGGTGTAAAAAGCATCTTGTTTCCTCAGCATATTAGAGAAGTGGGCCGCCAGCATGACGCCACCTGTAACGTCGCCTGTAACGTCGCCTGTAACGCCGCCTGTAACGCCGCCTGTAACGCCGCCTGTAACGCCGCCTGAAACGCCGCCTGTAACGCCGCCTGTAACGCTGCCTGTAACGCCGCCTGTAAACGCCACCTGTAAACGCCACCTGTAAACGCCACCTGTAAACGCCACCTGTAAACGCCACCTGTAAACGCCTGCTTTCCCTCCTGCTGGGCCGCTCTGGTCTAACAGGGCCCAGAGGTCCACAGAGCAGCTTTTCACTCTAAAAACACGTGTGTAAAGTGTATCTATGTCAGGGCACAGACGAGTGACGTCATGGTTACGTAGTAAGACAGAATCCTTCCTAGCCAAAGACTGAGACCTGATGAATATTATTCTTACCTCTCCAAAAGCTCCCCGGCCAATCACCTTCAGCATCTCAAAGTCATCTCTGTGGAGCCTCATGTTCTTCACTGTGGTGGTGAAGGGTTTCACTGAGAACACACACACACAAGTCAGGATTACAGGGAGGTGACATGATCACACAGAATAGGAGCAGAAACACAGCAGCAGCTTCAGTCAGTGGTACTACATCCTGTTTAAGGAGAACCCCCCCCCAACATAAGCTGAGATTCTACCAGAGACAGACACAATGTTCTCTGAACACAGAGGGCACTAGGACCCAGCAGTGCTCAACTCATCTTTTATTTATCTTTGCTCTTATCTGGGTCAACACACACACACACACACACACACACACACACACACACACACACACACACACACACACACACACACAGTGGTGAGAGCTCCACAGTCATATTGTATCAAAACTAATCACTCAATCATGATTGGATCCATATTGTAGCGTTTCATTTGGTCACATCTGACTCTGTGTGTGTGTGAAGCTTTCCTCCCACTCGTCTCTCCATCTGCTCCTCCATAGACGGTGCAGGTTCCATCCTGTTCTTCAAACCGCACAGGGCTCAACACGAGAACCAGCAGGAAGTGTACACAGACAGACAGACAGACAGGCCTCAGTGTTTACACAGACAGCACAACAGCTCGCAGGTTTGACTGGAGCTCAACTCAACACGCCCTCATAACCGTCACTCGTCTGAATGGCACAGTGATCATGCGACACACAGAGACGTTGTGTGTGTTGTAATGTAACACACACACACACACACACCTTCACAGTCCAGTATGGGTCTGCTCTATGCTCCCCTAGGCCCAGTTAGCCTCCGTCCATTGAAGCCATGGAAGAACCTCTTCTTGGACATTAACCCTTCATTAGAACGTCCTTGGTGTCCATAAGAACCCCCAGACCTCTTTGTGTGTGTGTGTGTGTGTGTGTGTGGGGATTTGAACTTTGTATGTGTTCCTTCCACTAAGTGGAGAAGGGTCTCCCTGCTCTCAGACCTCATGACATCATCATCATGACATCATCACATCAATGTCTCTGTAAAAGGATGAATGCTGAGGCTGAACTATGTAGGACATTTTTGTGGTCATGGTGATAAGTCTGTGATATCAGTGAATGACCCTTATAAAGACGTGACCTTTGACCCTCAGCCGTGCGTCGCTTATCGAGGCGACGTGCCACAAATCAGAGTTACTTTAAAGTAAATACACTTGATTTACATGGACCTTCACACACTGGGCTACACTACACACACGTGATCCCATCACAGCGACAGGAGTGTGTGTGACCTTGAATGACCCCTGAAGTCTGTTGGGTCCACACTCTGCTCTACTTGTGCTTCTATTTTCTCGACTGACAGCAAGCAGCATGTAGGCTAGCAGCAGAGGGAATCAATCTGCACAGACACCAAACATGTCACAGCACCTAGCTCTGCATGTGTGTGATGTGCTTTACACATCATTCAGGGTTTGGTAGTGAAGACGGCAAAAAGTATTGATCTTTTGTTGATATTAGATATATATCTGGATATTATTGATGATGATGACCTCACAGTTCCCTGCGTTCTCTGTGCAGTACAAGTACACACAGTACACACAGTACACACAGTACAGTCCAAGTACAGAGTTGTTAATCATGCTGTCAGATTTCTTAGCCTCCAGCTTTGGTCACTTCCTACTTTATTCAAAGGCCACAGTTTGATCTGAACCGATCGACTGATCAGCTCAGAAAGCTGTTTGTCTTTGCAGCCTCTCTGAAGAAGCTGAGGAGGCCTCTTCATCAGGTCAGTGTGGAGGGAGGAGCAGCATGTGGAGCTTCAGAGCTTCATCAGCCTGGACAGCATGGAGGTCAGGTGCCTCAGTGTCATCATGTAATGGTTCATTATTATCACTAACCCTAACCCTCAGCAGAGCATCAAGCTCCTCTTATCCAGAAAAAGAGCTTCACAGAGAAGAAGAGAGGTAAACAGAGCTGCAGGTCTGCTCTCCTCTGGCCCAGGCTGATAGAGCAGCAGCACATCTCTATATCTTTGAGGTTCAGGCAGCACATCCATATGAAAGCCTCCATGTTCCCGTGGTGACGCTGATGACGGGAGACGTTTGTTCAGTCAGCAGTCTAACCAGTCTGACTGTACTTACAGGGTTCACACCCCACGCTCATTAAATACCACACACACACACACACACACACACACACACACACACACACACACACACACACACACACACACACACACACACACACACACACACACACACACACACACACACACACACACACACACACACACACACACACACACGCTCAAACACACACACACACCCCCACACACACACACCCCCACACGCACACACCCACACGCTCAAACACACACACACACACACCCACACACACACACACACCCCCACACACACACACCCACACGCTCAAACACACACACACACCCACACACACACGCTCAAACACACCCACACCCATACACACACCCACACACACACACACACACACACACACACACACACACACACAGAATATGAATCCATTACACATCTATACATATATATCTATACATACATACTGTATATCCAGTGGTGGAGCCCTGGCAGGTGGACTCACTCTATTCATTCATATATAAATGCGGTGCTGGGGGTGGGGCCTGGTCAGAGGCGGAGCTTCAGCGGCCTCCACATTTATCTATCACGTTTTTATTCATTCATTCTCTTTCCCAGTGAAGCAGATCCACTGAGGGTCCACTGAGGGTCCCAGCAGTCCCAGAGCACATAGGCACACAGCTGGTCTGTGCTGAAGTGTATAAAACTGAGCTGGAAATGAGATCTAACATCTATCTTCATCTGAATCAAGGTGACAAACAGTGCGATTGTGCTGAACACAAACACAGATCCAAACGGCAGGTGGACTCACTTTATTTAATCTGAAGCAGGCCGGGCCAATCCAGGCCAAAGCAAGCTTAAAAAAGCCAGTTCAAACCAGGCCAAAGCCACTGTAAGCAGGCCAGACAAACCAGGCCACAGCACAGAGCCTCTGCAGGAACATAGACCTACACCATATAGAGCACTGATGAGTCTACAGCAGCTCATCTGAACTGTACATTTGTACTCATCTCCTTTACAACCCTTAGGCTTCATTCTAAAGTCAGTCCAGCTGCACCAGGACGTGGTCTGGGGTCCAGAACACTCTACATGAACCTTTGTAGAAGCTGCTCTGTCCTGGCAGCTCATCATTCTTTACACCATCTCCATCAGCAAGCACACTTACAGACCTTCTGCACTGACTGTCTCAAAGCTTCAAGCCCCCTAGAACCCCAGAGGCCCTCCAGGGAGACAGCAGCCTTGTTTCACGCAACAAACACACATCAGTGACATCTAAAGCAAGATACAACAAACTGGAGCATTGTAGTGCAGATGTGGCGGTGCTGACGGTGCTGACGGTGCTGACGGTGCTGACGGTGCCGGGTCACGTGGCACAGTGAGACGTGATGTTCAGTTTCTGTGTTTCACAACATTACAGCAGCTTCAGTCACTTCAACATGTCCGATGGAGTAACACCCCCAAAGAACTGTGAAACCTCGTTCAAATCCACTAGAACCCCCTCATGGAGCCCAGAGGTCTCCACTGCAGGATCCACTCAGATGCACCTCAAGAACAAACAAATCTTTGAAAGAAGCCAGCAATGCTCCATCTGATCCCATCTGCCTCAGACCCAAATAACCAGCTTAAAGTCTACTAGAACCATGAACCACCGCACAGAGCAGTCAATCTACACCCATACAAGTCCATGAGAAGCTCTGATGGAACCTTGTAATCTCCATAAAGCTGGTAGAACCTCCAAGGCAATTAGAACCCTCTCCTGGTTCCTTTGAAAGTGTTCTGCTAGAATTTCCTCAAGGATTCCTGAAACCTTGCAAACCAATGAGAACTCTCTTAAGGTCCTGAACTTCAACTACCAATCTCTATGGAAGTTCACCTTACAGACCACTTCAACACTCGCATGGACAACTGAAACTGTTAAGACCCTCTTCTACAATCACCTTAAAGTCTACCTGACCACTTGTAGAGAGACCCTGAACCTCCAACGTCCACCTGAAACTCTACCAGGACAGGAGCCCCAGTGAACCTCCACCAGCTCTGCTGTGCAGACTGACGTGACATTCCTTACCCCACTCCAGGAAGTCGGTGACGTGCTTCTCCCTCTTCAGCGGGGAGTTGCTGCACTCGGTGTAGAGGCAGAGCAGCAGGTCCAGCAGCGTCTCCATGCTTAGACTACCTGCCACCTTCTGCTCCAGCAGCAGCTCCTCCAGCTGCTTCAGACGGGTCTGAGCCGACATCCTGAGCCCCCAAACCAGCCGCAGGTCCTGCTTCAAAACACAACACGGCGGTTAATGCAGAGCAACTCAAACACACACCAACACATGCAGAACTCAACTAAAGTGAAGCTCAAGATTAAATATGGGAGGAAACGGAACTCTAGATTGCATTTTTGAATATGAACACCAACATCAGGCTGAGACCCACTGATGACACACAGGGTCACAACACTGTGACGTCTCACTTGATTTGTTTCAGATTTAAGTTGTTTTTTGATGACATTTTCCACATCCGGATTTGTGGGCTTTAAATCAAACGTTACATTATCAGTTTCAGGCTGAAACACGGAGGCGGAGTCTGTTTGGCTGATACACAGCTGAGTGTTTTTACGGACAATCTTTGTATTTATAATGTTTATTTAGTCGTAAAAAGGTCAAATCCAAACTACATGATGGAGGTCATTAAAGAACCCTTAAAGTCAAGTGTAGCTGAAGTAAAGTGTGACTTTAATCTGCAGTAATAGTTTGAATCGATCACTTTGTAATCTCGGTTTGTAATCAGTCAAATCACCTCAGAGCCGCGCGAGCGCAGCTAACTTAGCTAGCCGCCTCGTTAGCTCGGGAAGAAGATTCCCGACATTTTGGGTCGTTTAGTCGTTATTTCTTCACAATGTCTGCTTCGGTTCCCGTCCACTCGTCGTTTGAAGCGTCGGTTCGCCTCCAGGTCCGTGTGGCCACACAGCACCACCGCTTTAATTCACACAAATCTGGACTTTCCTCTCAGATCGGGACGTCGTCCAGCCCGTCGCCTCTGTCGTCAAGCTGTCCGCGGCTCCTCCGCTCGTCCCGGCCGCATTATGGCCTCGGTAACCTGATCAAACCTTCCGTGGGGTCCGTAAATCGTAGGAAACCGAGCGAAATGCGCGTCACGGTTTGTTTAGCAGAAGATCCGCGGTGTTCTCGGTAGTTTCCAGGCGGGTTGCCGGTGTGGCGGATCAGCAGGAATATGGCTGAATCCTGTTCACCTCCACTCCAGCAGCGGGAAGCTCGCGGCAACTCGGCCACACTTCCGGGCGGACTGTTTTTCTGAATAAACTTTAAAACTTTAAACTTTCTGAAGTATCATTCTTACATTATGCAGTCACTTAGATAGATGGAAAGATAGATGTACAAATATATCTGTATATATGTATAGAAATTGAAGTATACTGTAGTTCACAGAAGACAAAACACACAATAGATAATGAATACAAAAGAAGCATAGAAAAGAACTAAAAACATAAAAACACTCGACAGAGAAAATTCAGTGAATTCATGGGAATTGATTGTTTTATTTTGGAGAGTAAAATTGCTGTTCCGGATGTGTATCCCTATAGGAATGTTTCTCTGGCTTTCTCGCTCTAACATGACGTCATACCGTGATTGACAGGAGCCGGGAGCAGCCTGGCACTGCCCTAACCAGCAACAGCGCTCACTGGCGCCCCCTTCTGTCACATAGCGGTAATATCGGGATCAAAGATGAATCCTCACTAACTTGTGTCATTATTTTACGGTCTTTCTTGTCAGAGCCTAAATGCTGCAGTTTCCAGCCCGTTGCTATGGTTTTAGGTGGTGGACGAGGCTAAATGTTGGTTTACACTGAAAAAAATTGTTGCGGTTTTCTTAGTGCTTGGATGAAAGTGGATGATTTTCTGCTCATTTGGTGCTGAGCTGAGTCACGGAGCTCCAGAGCTGTAAGTGGACACCAGATATCTCCAGCAGGATACAAGTTAGAGAACAACGTGAGTGACCCAGTTCATGAGCTCAACATCAAGAGAATCACTTAGAGTGTTAAAGCTCTGGAGATCTGACCCGCCCGCTGACCGTGGAGGTCAGGAGTGTGTCATGTTGACTGAGGAAGTCTGAGGAGGTTTGAAGTTTGGATGTTTGCTTGTTTCACAGGCAGGAAGTGCAACCCGACCCTGTTGGCCATCATCGGGCTCAACAGCACCACCTCAGGTCAGAACCAGGCGGTGCAGTGCTGGGATGCACAAATCTCAGGCGTCGCCACAACCTTACTAAAATGATAGGGAAGACATTTTATTGAATATGTGGAGAAATTCTAATTGAATGACAAAGGCAAAAATGAATTTGTGATACGACTTAAAAACTGAGGAACAAAAAGGAACCAAACATGAATGTTTGTGATCACTTCCTTTATTAGAAGAATCGTAATAGAAGACTGCAACATGACAGCTGAGTGGATGTGGGGAGGTCAAAGGTCACAGACGCGCCAAGGAGTGACCTCCGACACTACAGAGAACAGACATGTCACAGGAACGTTTGTACTGAGAAACAAGAGGAAAGCAGGAATGCTGAAATCATCACCATGACAACAGGAGTGACCCGGCCTCCCACACAAACTTTCACGCTCTGAGTTCTGTCAGTACATTAACATGCGTGTGATTCATCATGTCTGACCATGAGCAGAGACACAGGATTTCCTGCTCACTTTGGCTCAAATGCTGCATGAGCCAATGGAACCTGGGCAGCAGGCAGACTGCTCAGGGATTTGTCCTGTAGTTTTGACGTCACGTTACATTCTGGTTCTGTATGACGTTAGAATATGTATCAGCGTATAAATCCTTTTAGGGCCTTCATCACAGTCCAATCAAAGTGCATGTAGACGTACCAGGTGACATTTATAAGCTCACATCTTTGTTCTTCTCATTTTGTGTCACAGCTCTGCAGACTTCACAACAAAGTGATGTGAGCTCGTGGGTCAGTTTGTGTGTAGATCCTTTCCTCAACCAGCAGGGGGCGAGACCAAGGCTGAACATGAAATAAAACCCCATCTTCATCGACGCGGAAACGTGATGAAGATGAAGCTTTAGTAATTTGCGATGCATCGCAGCACCGCCACAAGGGGGCAGCATTTCACCCTGTTGAACATTCAACTGGGCCTAGAACCAGAATGTGATTCATTCATTCAGCTGCAGGTCTGCTCCCCTCTGGACCAGACAGAGCGGCAAACAGAGCAGCAAGTCTGCTCTCCTCTGGACCAGGCTGATAGAAACCAGCAGAACCTCTCCACTAAAGGTCAAAGGTCACATGGACACAAACACTGAACACCTAAAGGAAATTTCCTGTAAGCACATCTGAGCTGAAGTTAGACTCTAATACATGTTTGGAGAAATCAAGACAGACTGAACCATCTGACTGAGGGACTGAACCATCTGACTGAGGGACTGAACCATCTGACTGAGGGACTGAACCATCTGACTGAGGCACTGAACCATCTGACTGAGGCACTGAACCATCTGACTGAGGGACTGAACCATCTGACTGAGGGACCGAACCATCTGACTGAGGGACCGAACCATCTGACTGAGGGACTGAACCATCTGACTGAGGGACTGAACCATCTGACTGAGGGACCGAACCATCTGACTGAGGGACCGAACCATCTGACTGAGGGACCGAACCATCTGACTGAGGGACTGAACCATCTGACTGAGGGACCGAACCATCTGACTGAGGGACTGAACCATCTGACTGAGGGACTGAACCATCTGACTGAGGGACCGAACCATCTGACTGAGAATGTAGAAGCAGAAGTATGCAGACAGAATCTAAGTGGGGTTCAAATTTTAACATGTGTTTCAGGTTGTGTCCCTCAGTGTGCAGGATGTGATGACAGACAGCTGAACATCTGCACAGCCACAGCGTTCCTCAGACGCCGCTCTATCAGCAGGAAGCAAAGCTGCAGGTTTGAGGTGAAAAAGGCTCCAGGAGATGTTTATGAAATGTTTCAGCTGCAGAACAGAAAAGAAGCAAAAGAGAAAGACGTATTTACAGAGGTCAAAGGTCAGGCTGAGGTTCATCTCATCCTCATTTCCACATTTGAGTTCGCAGACCCAACAAGCCTCTTCCTCTTCATCATCTTCTTCCTACAAGAGGCCAGGCCGGTTTGTGTGGAGGGACGGAGACATTGAATGATTAGAGAGTAGATTGATTCAGAGACAAAAGGCAGGAAGGACTACATGGATCAGGCAGGATTGGACACACATCAGTGTGTGACATCCAAGAAGACGTCTGTACAGAGACCTGCATCAAGAACTTCTGTTGACCTCAGAGAGCTGCAGGTTAAGGACGTCTAGAGGCTCAGCTGATGACCTCAATGAACACACGCCATCTGTCTGAACTCAATCCAAAGGGTCAGAATGTGGGTGGGGCTCCAGACTCCAGGACCTCTGCACACCGACAGAGCGGCTGTTGGATCTCAGACTGCGTCCAGCTGAGCGGCAGGACTCAGTTCACACAGGTAGAAGAGCGTTTCCTGACTGGCCTCGGCCTCTGTCAGAGGCTCCAGGCGGATGAGGGAGGAGCGAGGGGGTCGCTCCGCCTCCAGGTCGCTCCCCAGCAGCTCTGATGGCTCCGCCTCACCTGAGGTAGACTGGAAGGAGGAAGTGGAGGAGCTGGCGTCCAGATCTGTAGTGTGGGTGCAGCCATCAAAGAAGGCCACCAGGGGGCAGGAGGTGAACTGGATCAACTGTTTATCTGAGAACACACAGAGAAAGGTCGGTTTCACACACACACACACACACACACACACACACACACACACACACACACACACACACACACACACACACACACACACACACACACCTGTGTTGTGTTCGTGCCCTTTGCCTCTGATTGGCTGTGCTGTGTTGTCTCTGCAGGCCACGCCCTCCTTAAACACACACACACACAGTAACCCAGATTAACCCTTTCACATACTTACAGGACTTTACAAACTTTTCTCTGAATGTTTGGTTGCTGAATCTGTGGAGACGATAATGAAGCTGCTGCCTGCAGTTCCCAACATGTCCAGATGTGACTGACAGGAAGTGTAACCAAGCAGCAGCAGGTGAGGTGGTTAGTTGTGTTCTAGTTCCAGCCTGACCCCGGTGACCCCTGACCCCACTGACCCCTCCACCCTAAAGCCAGCAGCTGTGTGTTCTACCTCCAGGACGTCCACATCCACACCAAACTGTTTTCCATACAACATGGCCTGGAAGTCCTCCAGACTGCAGTCGATGCTGTCCAGATAATCCATCAGCTCCATCCTGGTGGAGCAACAACAAGAAACCATCACCATGGTTACGCACAGGAGGCCACAGCTACATCAGAACAATCCAAACAATCCAACACTCCATCAGAAACGTGAGGCTGATGGACACTTCCCGCTCTCCTGACAGGAGGAGGAGTTTAGCTGTTGATGTTCCTCCTCAGCCTCACACAGAGAGGAGCGCAGGATGTGGCACTTACTTTCCCAGCAGGTTGATGTTCTGTGAAATGGCTCCGTTCTCTTTCAGGATGGAGTCCATCATCTTCAGAGGGTCTTCCAGGCTCAGGCTGGAGGCTTTGTTCAGCTGCATGGCGCCGCCGTCCAAACAGAAGCTCCTATGGCTCTCGTCCGTCAGTTTGGCGTCGTCTGTGCCGTCCGTCTCAGCTGGCGGCAGCGTGCAGCTCTCCAGGTCCACTCCCACGATTTCTACATCACTGAGAGGGAGAAGAGGTTTAACATGCCGACATCACAACAGACCTTTGGTTCCAGTGTGATGATCCGGCGGCTGCCTGGCCTGATCATGTGACTGAACAGCACACGTGTGAACTGAAATGGTTCCAGACCTCTGAAGAATAAGGTCAAGCTCTAACCTTTGATCAGGAGCCCTGGACGAATCAGCCGTGACCTCAGCCGTGACCTCAGCTTCATTCTCAGTCACGTCACAGATGATGAGGTCATCTGATGTCTCAGAACTCTTCACGCCGCTCAGACTGGTGACAGAAGACTGAACAAGAAATGATGCGTCAGACCCACCAGACCCTCACAAGAGCTGAGGCTGTGTGTGTGAGTACTGTGTGTGTGTGTGTGTACTGTGTTTGTGATTGATAACTGTGCACGCACACACACACTGACCTGCTCCACACACACTCCGTCCTCATAGATCTTCTGGATGTATTTGGTTTTCTTCCCGTTGCTGTTCATTAAAATGGGCCTGGCAGAGACAAACAGCAGCTCACACACACATTGACACATCCACAGAGTCAATACAACCAGAAAGTCAATACAACCAGAGAGTCAATACAACCAGAGAGTCAATACATCCAGAGAGTCAATACAACCACAGAGTCAATACAACCACAGAGTCAATACAACCAGAGAGTCAATACAACCACAGAGTCAATACAACCACAGAGTCAATACAACCAGAGAGTCAATACAACCACAGAGTCAATACAACCAGAGAGTCAATACAACCACAGAGTCAATACAACCACAGAGTCAATACAACCACCTGAAGGTCAACTCACCTTTTACGTTTTAGATTTAGAATCTGGTTGTTCTGCACCAAAGTGACAATGAAATGGATGAGCTGGAGAAAAAGACAAAAACATGACCGATCAATAGAGTACACACAGAGCAGCCGAGCACACAGAGCAGCTGTACACACAGAGCAGCCGTACACACAGAGCAGCCGTACACACAGAGCAGCCGTACAACACAGAGCAGCCGTACACAGAGCAGACTTGGCTGACCTTCTTGATGACCTGTTGCTGGTGGGCGTGTTTGTGTCTCAGGTCAGAGATTCCTCTCCACAGAGCCTCGTTCTCCCTGAAAGACAAACAGGACATCTGAACATGAAGCTACAGACACTCTGGACCTTTGCTCTCAGGTCCGTGTCAGGTGGTGAGAGCAGAAGAGACGGAGCAGGAGCTGGCGTGTCCGAGCGCCGGGCGCCACACGCACCTCTTCAGCGCTGCCAGACGGGCGTCCATGGTCTCCTGCTTGGTGTGGACAGTTTGGACACTGGCCAGGATGTTGCTGAGGTCTTCCTGTTTGATCTTACTCTCCTCCGGCCGAGTGTTAGAAACCTGAAAGGGTCAAACCAAAACCTTTACGTGTCTGACTGAGCCGTGCTGCTCGATGACATGGTTGCTATGGAAACACAGTGCCATGTACGGTAACACAGTGTTGTTCCTCATTCCAGTCTGAGTCTCTGCCTCACCTTCCTCTTGATGAGGTCCAGCAGCTCAGCCTGTCCTTGTTTGAAGTGGGGATGCTGGAACTCCACTGGGCCGTCCTTCTCCTGCTTCACCAGCCCCGGGTCCACCTGCAGAACCTTACGGAACCCATCTGCGTGCACACACACACACACACACACACACACACACACACACACAGGTGAGCACACACTCTGACTGCTCTGCCTCTGAGCTGCTGCAGGTGAGTGAGGAGGTCGTACACATGTTGAGCTGACGGATGAAGCTGGCCATGTTGTTGTGCTTGAAGAACCGGGGCAGGACCTCTTTAGCAAAGCGCCGCTCGTCCAGTACCAGGAAGCTGTTTCCCTCCTGGAAGAAGCAGAGAGATGCTTACAAATGAACACACACACACACACACACACACCCCCCTTCCTTCTCTTTGATACATTACGTCCAGTAACAGACAACTCTTTGCTCGTGTGTTTGTAATATTACGATTAAAGTAAGTAGTAAGTTTAGTTAGTTTAAATCTTTAAAAAAAAACTCCGGACTGTAGACAGAATAGAACTTCCTGCTCCCTAAAAATTAATCCCACCAATTAATCATAAATATTATATTTTTAACTCATTAATATTTATATTTGTCTTGTCGCTGAATGAGCTCAAGTCCAGAAAGTATCGATCTGTTTGTCTCCGTAAAGTTCGGCCTCAGCAGCATAGAAACATTAGGTCCTTGGACATTCAGAGTTTCTCTGCGCTCCGTTACTTTTTACTGTTTAGCAGCTAGCTCGCCTGCTAGCAGCTAGGTGCTACTGTTTACTAGAGCTCTGTGGCGCTAAAATAGGTTAGCTTAGCCTAGCAAGCTAACGGTGATGCTACAGCCAGGCTAAGCTCGCAGGCTAAGATACCTGGCTCCAGCATATTAACTCCTTCGTGTCCGCGTCCTCCAGCAGCGTCCACAGTTTGGAGAGGAAGGCCGGGACGCTCGCGCTGAGCTTCATTGTCTTCAAACAGAGATGCAGAGTTTAATGAAGAAGACACGAAGAAGTGAGCCGCTCACCGGAAATAGACTGGCAACTTCCGGTTACAGGAGGCGGAACTGATTGGTCAGATGCTGATTACGCAAGAGCCTCCCCCGTGAAGTCACACGCGAATAAGTGAATACAAATAAATCAATAAAAGTAAGCAAAGATGG
>NW_027467092.1:140000-142500 GCF_046128005.1 Genypterus blacodes
TGTGTGTCTGTGTGTGTGTGTGTGTGTGTGTGTGTGTGTGTGTGTGTGCAGGTGGAGAACATCCAGAGTCAAACAGGCAGCGGTGGCTCCTCCTGAGTGCAAACACTGGATGTGATTAACAGATAAATGCTTTTTAATGCAGCGTGTCAATTCTGCCTGAAGTCATAATATAATCTGACGTGTGTGTGTGTGTGTGTGTGTGTGTGTGTGTAAGCTGCTGCTGCTGGGAAAAGCCTGAATCCTGCTGCAGCTCCTGTTTAGGCTGCATGCAGCGCCGTTACAGCCTCAAAAATCAATCTGAAGTTTTCTCAGAACGTGGAGCTCCTGAGTGTAAATTGAGGGGAACATTTGGAACGCTCTATGCAGAGCACTCAATGCAGAGCGTCTGGATCTATCAGATCCTGGGAGTTAATGGCTCGCAGTGTTTCTGGCTCTGCTGGCCCGTTATCGGCCTCCTTCCTGCCTTTGAACGCGTTCACAGGGACGTTTAGCGCAGCCGCGATAACGTGAGCGCTTACCTGAAATGATCACGACTGACTGGAACAACAAACATCACAGGAGCTCAGAAGACGCTGGTGAGATGACACAGGCCTGCACACGGACACTCACGGCTCACTTCCTCTGTAAACATCAGCAGAGACAAGCTCCACTTCCTGTATGGAGGTGAGGCGATTCCTCTGTCTGAACACAGGTGGGGGGGAAAACAAGGAGCGGAGCCTTGAGGTGTAACTGAGAGTGTGGATGAAGAAAGCCCATCCCATTCTGAGAAGAGGAAGCAGCCTTCATACTGGTGGGAACGCTGCTCTTCCTCCCCAGGAACCATTTCATAACAGCTTCATGATGGAGGGGGGGGGGGCTGTCCTCCCTACAGGACGCTGAGAGGAAGCTCAGAACGCTGCTTTCCCACATTTCTCTGCTTCCCAGCATTGTTAGGAGAAGAAGATCACTCACACACTCACACACACACACACACACACACACACACACACACGCAGAGGAAGTGGATGTGTTTGTACGCAAGATAATTTGTGTGTGGATCATGTTGACCTTCATGATGTCTGTGTGTGTGTCCTCAGCTCCTCACCTCCTCAGCTCCTCACCTCCTCAGCTCCTCACTTCCTCACCTCCTCAGCTCCTCACCTCCTCAGCTCCTCACTTCCTCACCTCCTCAGCTCCTCACCTCCTCAGCTCCTCAGCTCCTCACCTCCTCAGCTCCTCAGCTCCTCAGCTCCTCACCTCCTCACCTATTCAGCTCCTCACTTCCTCACCTCCTCAGCTCCTCACCTCCTCAGCTCCTCACCTCCTCAGCTCCATACATCCTCACCTCCTCAATGCTAAAGTGATTTTCCAACATTACATGATTTTAAGATTGCTGAAATTTGTTTACTTTTTTGTGAGTTGCAGCCTGATGATGATGATGATGTTGAGGGTTAGGGTTAGGGTTAGAAGTGTGTATTTGTTGATGTTGTTATTCTAATGAGCAGCTGTACATCCAGAGAGAGAGAGAGAGAGAGAGAGAGAGAGAGAGAGAGAGAGAGAGAGAGAAAGAGAGCATTCAAGTTACTATGGGGAGCCTGTCAAGGTCAAGAGGTCAGAATATAGAGGTCAAATGTAAACAGAGATGCAGGGTTTGGTTGTTATGGCGACTGGTTTCAGCTGTGTGAGTGACTGGTGTTGCTCTGTGTCTGTGTGTGTAAAGTTGAATGATTTGCCGGTGAGGCTGCTCTTCATCTTTGAAGCTCAGCGTGAAGGCCGAGCTGGGAGGATTGACTTTACGTTTGTTATTCTCATGGTATCTGAGCGCCGTGGGGGGCGGGGGCGGGGGGGTCTGTGATCTGTGCTGAGCAGATGTGTCAAGTCAAATAAATAGAAAGTAGAAGTCTATTACATCCAGATCTGCTGTGCTGTCACAGCTGTCTGACAGGAACACACATCTGTAAACACGCAGACAGGAGGGAAACCTAGCTACACCCAAGCTACTTCACTACCTTTCACTCCCAAGCCAAATAAACACAAACATGTGCACTACAAAGTTTACAGTCAAATGAAAATCAGTGAGAAAGTTTACAACCAAAGCTTCAGTCATGAAAGAAGAACAGGCAGCATCAGGATGAATGTTTGCTATAAGCCAGGGAGGAGTGATGCATGCTGGGATATGTCCAGGAGAATAGCAGTGTGAGTGTGTGAGTGTGCGTGTGCGCGTGTGTGTGTGTGTGTGTGTGTGTGTGTGTGTGGTCTCACAGTGCTCGTCATCAGAAACGTTAAGCTCCAAAGCTAAATTAGTAAGTTACTGTCAAAGCTACATTGTTTTCAAAGCAGCTACTGTGTTAGTTACTGTGAAGCTACTGTAACTGTAGTGAAGTTAGTAGCTGAGGGTCGTCCTGGTGTTATGGGCTGGGCGGGGGGGCGGGGGGGCTTGGGAACCTCTGCCCAGCTTTGTTCTCTGCCATTGTTCCTCTTCAGGATGTGATGTCCTTCAGGAACGTCACACAGGAGGTTA
>NW_027467092.1:152500-162500 GCF_046128005.1 Genypterus blacodes
CATCTAGAGGAGAGAGCACACACACACAGTCACTCTCCCACACACACACACTCTCTCTGATCCACTACAGAAGAACATTAAACATATCAATTCAAAGTTTTTCAGGAAAGGACAGAATGAAGTTGCTTTCCTCTCTCCCCCTCTGTGTGTGTGTGTGTGTGTGTGTGTGTGTGTGTGTGTGTGTGTGTGTGTGTGTGTGTGTGTGTGTGTGTGTGTGTGTGTGTGTGTGTGTGTGTGTGTGTGTGTGTGTGTGTGTGTGTGTGTGTGTGTGTGTGTGTGTGTGTGTGTGTGTGTGTGTGTGTGTGTGTGTGTGTCTCTCTCTGGTCAATGTTTCCTGTTGGTGCTGCAGCTCCTGCAAAGCTATAAATAATCAATAAGTGATAGGAAGCATTTTCTTCACAACCCTGTTTGCTGAAGGTCAGGTTCAGACGCAGAAAAGTCCAAACATGTTCTACACACTAACCCTACACACTCACACTACACACTAACAGCGTGTACTCTGTGTACTCGTCTCAACAGTGTCGTGTTTTAACCCCTCGTGTGCACAAATATGAAGATACTTTACGATGCGATGAGCCGACGTGATTCCCAATGAACTGAAGGCAAAGCAGAGCGGAAGTTTGGCCGAGGAGACGACGGCTGCTGAGCCCAGCGAGCCGGTTCGTTGGTGAGTGGCTCCGCCCTTTCTGCTCTGCATTGCATTGTGGGACAAAAGCTATCAGTCGCCCTAATGGGCTTAAAAACGTTTTAGTTAGTGGACGAAATCATGTGACGCAAATCTGAGGCCTCGTTTAGAACAAACAAGTAAACCCTCACACACTCAAAACTAAGATGGAGGCGGAATGTGAAAGAAAAACTGTGACGTCACAAACGTACGTCCAATAAACAAACCAATGATGACATCATGAACATTTTCACATCACTCTGATCAATGCTGAGATCAGTAGTGTTGGAGAAGCTACTTTGAAAGTGTACTTATTAAGCTACAAGCTACTCAAGGTTTAAAGTAGTTCATCTGTAAGCAAGATAGATTTCTATTTGTCAAAGTAAACAATCAGAAAAACAAAGTTTAAAGTAAAATGGTGCTGCATTGAATCCATAACAATCAGACTGATTTCACTGATTTCCATGTCTGGAGAGGTGATGTAGCTTGAATGTAGCTTGAATGTAGCTTCCCTTCAGCCAGGGAAGAGTGATGCATGCTGGGATATGCTCAGGGGAGTAGAGGGGTGTGTGTGTGTGTTTTGACTGAGCTACTGAAAAAGTAGTAGTTGCATTAGTATTTGAGCTACTTGTAGCTAGCTACTCCCCAACACTGCTGCTGATGCTACGTAACGTTTCTGAAACACGAACCATCAGAACATTTTCATGTTTCAGGTGAATTATGAAGGAAAGATCTTTGATCGTCTCCTGAGATCATGACATCATGATGGTCAGGCTGACTGATCAGAAATGTGACCCTGATCAATACATGACAAATGATCAATGATGATGTCATGTCAGGAGAGCAATAGGTGTGCTGAAGATGATGAAGATCAAACTAAGGAGGCCTCAGACGTTAGAGTCCAGTTACCGAAATGGAGCTGCTTGTTTACGTCGTGTTAGAGCCTCTTAGAGACTTCTCAGCTAAATCAAACTAATTTGTACCTTACAGTGTTACGGAACATGGGAACGTCTCTCGGATCTTCTAGAGTCTCTAAACTGAAGACGGTGACTGAGGTTAGAACTTCCCGATTCTCTGCTGTGGCCAAACATCTGGTCCGGGCTCCCTCACACGTCCAGGTCGTCCGGCCTGGCGCGGCCGCTCATGCGGCTGCTGGCGCGGCTGCACGGTCTGGGATCCATCAGCGCCAGCGGCTGCAGCTCATGCGCCACCGAGGACGACAGTTTCTTGTGCTCGTGCGTGTCGTCGGGGAAGTCGAAGGCCTGAGCGTGCGAGTTGGAGATGGTGCTTCCTCCGCCGGTCTGGCCCAGACGGTTCTGCTCTGTGGAGTAGTTGGTCCAGTTCTGCTCGGCGGCTTGCTTGTTGTAGTTACGGCACGAGCCGGTTCCCCGCTCGCCGGTGGCCAGCTTGTACCCCGGCGGGGACATGGGGGACAGCGGGGCGGTGGGGGAGGAGCAGCCGTTGTAGTAGGCGTACTTGGTAGTGGAGATGTCTTTGGGGGTGGGGCTCAGCGTTCCCGCGCTGGGGTAGAGGGTCGGCGGCTGTTTGCCCTTCACGCGGTCTTTGATCCTCTTGAAGAAGACGTAGAAGAGCTCGATGACGTTCAGCAGGAGGGAGACCAGCGAGACCACCAGCATGAAGATAATGAAGACCGTCTTCTCCGTTGGACGGGACAGGAAACAGTCCACCCTGTGCGGGCACGGCGACCTCTCGCAGGTGTAGACCGCCGACAGGCTGAAGCCGTAGATGTACCACTGGATGACCAGGAAGCCCACCTCAAACATAGACTTGAAGAAGATGCTGAAGATGTAGGTTCTCAGCAGGGCACCCTTCATCTTGACTTTGCCGTGTTTCTCGATTCCGTACTTCAACTTCTTCATCTCGATCTTCTTCAGGGGGATGTCGACGTCGCCGCCGTCATTCTGCACGGCTTTAAGCGTCTCCTCCTTCCTGTTCAGTTTCTGCTCCTTCCTGTTCAGATAGAAGACGTGAGCCAGGTAGAGGAGCGTTGGCGTGGAGACGAAGATGATCTGCAGCACCCAGAAGCGGACGTGGGAGATGGGGAAGGACTTATCGTAGCAGACGTTCTCACAGCCGGGCTGCTGGGTGTTACACTTGAAGGCCGACTGCTCGTCCCCCCAGGCCGATTCCACCGCAGTGCCCAGGACCAGGATCCTGAAGATGAAGAGGACCGACAGCCACACCTTCCCTCCTGCTGTGGAGTAGGCCTGGACCTTGTCCAGCAGGCGGCCCAGAGCGCTCCAGTCCCCCATCGTCAGAGAGCGGCAGCTGCTGGAGGACGGAAGAAGAAAAATCATGGAGCAACAAATCACATCAACGGAAATAGAGACGTAGAGAAATAAAGATAGGAAACAAGCAGAGCGTTTAGAGATGAAGTCAAAGTGAGAAGGAGTCAGTGATGTCACGTAAACAAGATCAGTGATAGATTAGATAATATGATCAATCATTATGGAGACTCCAGAACACAGGAGCATGGAGGTGTGAAGGGGAGCAGCACACGTGGAGATCAGGTCAGACGTGTCAGTGTGGCCCAGCCGGTCCTAATAAAGGAAAGAACTCCAAACATCCAAACTTCTCATCCTGAACTTTTCCTTTGTTTTTGTTCACAGCGAGCAGAGAAAGACGATCAATAAATTAGGGACAGAAAACAAAGCAGCAGGCCAGAGTCTCCAGAGAAGCACAAGATTTACTGAATTCCAGCGCCTGAGCCAAGCTGCTCTGAATGGGGAAAGAGCAGCGGGAACGTTCCCCAAAGGATCAAAAGAATCTTTAGAAAGAGGACAAGCACAGAAGCCTGGAGGAGCCTGGAGGAGCCTGGAGGAGCCTGCAGACCCTCAGCTTGGTCGATTCCAGTTTGAGGTCATTAGAATGAAAGTAGAATCAGACAGATGCTGCGTGAAGAAGATGAGCAGGAGAAGAATCACGTCTTTGTTTCAAACAAACATCTGAAGTTTCTGACTCCCCCAATCAGCTGATGACTGAAGGAATCTGATCCATTTGGAACGAGGGAATTCCTTCAAACTTCATCAACTTTGATGGAAAATAACCAATCGTGACCAAGAGGATCAGGATCAGCTGGATCAGGATCAGGATCAGGATCAGCTGGGTCTGGACCTGGATGGAGCCGAATCTTCTTCAGCATCCAGAGCAGCTCACCCATTATTGATTTACACTCTATCTCCTCAACTAATGAGGTCAAGAGATCCTCTCATTAGTTTGATCCTGAAGGTCAAACTAAGGCAGAGATGCAGGTTGTTGGTTCAGATCCCCTGACTTTAATGTGGATAAGTGGAGACCATCAGTGTGTTCAAGGCCCCAAACTCACAGCATGTGACACACACACACACACACACACACACACACACACACACACACACACACATACACACACACACACACACACACAGTTGGATTTACTCGTTGATGTTTTTTTTTCGCGTAAAACAAAGTTTCCGGAGTTTCCAGTCTGTGTGGGTATGAATCGTTAAACCGAGAGAAAACGCACGCGGCGTTAAAACGCGTCAAAACTGAAGAAGTAGAAGAAGATGAAGAAGAAGAAAGCCCATCTGCTCTGCTGATTTGATCCTAGTTCTTCCCTTCTATTCTAGAAGCTGAAAGTTTCCACTGAAGGAACCAAACTTACCGGGAAACTTTCACGCGAGCTCGACTTCTTCTTCTGCGACACTTTCTCTGCTGCCTGCAAATCCAAGTTTGGGATCCGGAGGAAAAAGTGCGTCCAAGTCTGAAGGATCCTTTATAAGAGAGAGAGCGAGTCAGCTGACCTGCGCGTCACACACACACACACACACACACAGAGCGAGAGAGAGGGAGAGGGAGAGAGAGACAGAGAGAGAGAGAGAGAGAGAGCGCACACACACACAACGCGGTCAGAAGGTTTAGCTGCATCAAACTTTGAGTTGGACAGAAGAACTCTTCTTCTTCTTCTTCTTCTTCTTCTTCTTCTTCTCCTCCTCCTTTTGTCTCACTGTTAGACAGGAAGTGAATGAAGTCTGATCAACTCAAATCACTTTGTCATCAACAAATAGACTAAAGGTCCAAACCCATCAATCAACAAACGTGTGTGAGAGAGTGTGTTTGTGTGCGTGTTTTCTCTGTGTGTGTGTGTCCCGAGTGTTGAGTGTGTGTGTGTGTGTGTGTGTGTCCTGTGTGTCCTGCGTGTCCTGTGTGCCGAGTGTGTTCTGTGAGTGTGTGTGTGTGTGTGTGTCTGTGAGTGTGCTCTCTCACTGTGTGTGTGTTTGATCTGCAGTCATTCACTCTGGCCGCTGATCTCTCTATTAACAGGTCAACACTACCATCTGGTGGTGAAGATAGGAACTACAGGACCAAACCATCCTTATATCATGATTCATGTATTTTGTGGCGCACACATATATACACATGATTTGATAAAATATATTTTCCCATCACGTTCGATCAGGTTTATTAAACTGCCTCAGTCGGTTGTCATTTGTTTGTTATAAACAGAATCAATAAAACAAGCAGAGAAGCACAGGGAGAGAAGAAATCCTACTAATACTAAGTTTATACATTTGTATGGACAAGTACCCTAAACTTGTAACTGCACAGCCATGTTCTTTAGTTTTATTCAGACACACACACACACACGCACACAGAGAGAAAGAAGCTTGACCAATCACGTGGTCACTGGTGCTTCACGTGTTCTTCTCTTTACACAGCGAGGCGACGCTGACGTCCTGAGCAGGAAGCTGTGGCAGAGGGAAGCCGACATGGTGCCCGGGGCCCCACACCGGGCCGGACGGGTGCTGCTGTGAGGAGGCCTGGAGCCGTTTCCTGTCCCTCTTGCTCTTGTCACAGATGAGGTAGATGAGCTCGATGATGTTGAGGAGCACAGACACGCCCGACACTGCCAGCATGAAGATAACAAAGAAAGTTTTCTCTGTGGGACGCGACACGTAGCACTCAGTGCCGCCTCTGATGGGACAGGGAAGCTCGGTGCAGTGGAAGTAAGGGACGGTGATGATGGAGCCGAAGATGTAGACCTGACCCACAGCAAAAGCCGCCTCCAGCAGGATCTTAAAGACCAGCTGAGTGACGTACGTGCAGAAGAGGATGCCTTTGATCTTCACCTTCCCTCTGTCGTCGGTGTACTTGGGCTTCTTTAACAAACCGCTCTGGTCCTTCTGCTGCTCCATCATCCTCTTCTCCTTGTGGATGATGTGGATGGCGTGGCCCAAGTAGACCAGGGTCGGCGTGGACACAAAGGTGATCTGCAGCACCCAATAATGGACGTAGGAGATGGGGAACATCCAGTTGTAGCAGTTGTGTTCACATCCCGGCTCTGGCGTGTTGCACTGGAACTCTGAGAGTTCATCTCCCCAAACTTTATCAGCGGCAGCACCGAGGACGAAGATTCGGAACAGGAAGAGGACGCTCATCCAGATCTTACCCACCACGGTGGAATGAGCCTGGACCTTATCCAGCAGAGCCACCAGGTAAGACCAGTCCCCCATGGCTGAGCCTGAAAGACAGGAGACAGAAAGAATGAGTTCCTCTGTCTCTGCTACCATCTAGTGGTAGACTGGTGTCATCACAGGTGGAGCTGTCTGAATAGTCGTCTATGGACTAAAAGAAGGTTCAACCTGTTGAAATAAGTTTAAAACCTCAGAATTCTAATGTTCACTGGCATGTCAATAACATCAATAACATATTACAGTGCTAACACAAACACAAACACACAACCTCACACACACAAACACACAACCTCACACACACTCACCCACGACCTCACACACGCACACACAAGCTCACACACAAGCTCACACACACACACACACACGCTCACACACGACCTCAGCATCGATCAAACCTACAAACATCCAAGGAGCAAACACACATTTTAAACGTTACATGACTTTTTAAAGTTAAATCTTCAGGGAGAGAAACATGTCTGTATAAGATATATAACTATAGAACTTGAATATGTGATCGTGCGCTCGTCATCTTTATGTTCTCTATAGAATGAAGCCATATAAGAAAGGTAAACGTACTCGCCTGTCAGACTTCAAGATGTCAAGTTTCTCCTCCGCATGAAGCTTAAATACGATTCGGTTTCGAACTCGTGACGCCTGTCATCACACACACACACACACACACGGACACACACACACGCAGACACACACTTCCTCCGGTCAAGAAGCGTTGTGTCAGCACTTTGCACTTCACCTCCCATCCCACACCCACTGTGTGATTCAGAGTCTACAGTGAGTCTTCCCAGCCTACGTGAGGACCTGAAGGTCCAGGGACCAGATCAGACCAGATCTCTGCCCAATCAGCTGAATCAGTGATCCACATGATTCCTGAAGATCATAGAAGTTTAAAGAGTTCTGCTCCTTCCTGTGTCCATGTTCAGCTTAAAGACATTTCATGGATCAAATGTGAATGTTTGATCTAAATTATTGCAAGAAGACAGTGAATTTCAGCCTAATGAGCCTCAGTGGAGCTCTGATGCTCTCAGGCTCAGGCTCAGGCTCAGGCTCAGGCTCAGGCTCAGGCTCAGGCTCAGGCGCAGGCTCAGGCTCAGGCTCAGGCTCAGGCTCAGGCTCAGGCGCAGGCTCAGGCTCAGGCTCAGGCTCAGGCTCAGACTCAGACTCAGACTCAGACTCAGACTCAGACTCAGACTCAGACTCAGGCTCAGGCTCAGACTCAGACTCAGACTCAGGCTCAGGCTCAGACTCAGACTCAGGCTCAGGCTCAGGCTCAGTATCAGTATCAGGCTCAGGCTCAGGCTCAGGCTCAGGCTCAGGCTCTCGCTCTGGGTCAGGGTCAGGGTCAGGGTCAGGGTCAGGGTCAGGGTCAGGGTCAGGGTCAGGGTCAGGGTCGGTATCAGGCTCTGGCTCTGGCTCTGGCTCTGGCTCAGGCTCAGGCTCAGGCTCAGACTCAGACTCAGACTCAGGCTCAGGCTCAGGCTCAGGCTCAGGCTCAGGCTCAGACTCAGGCTCAGGCTCAGGCTCAGGCTCAGGCTCAGGGTCAGGGTCAGGGTCAGTATCAGTATCAGTATCAGGCTCAGGCTCAGGCTCAGGCTCAGGCTCAGGCTCAGGCTCAGGCTCAGGCTCAGGCTCACACACAAAAAAAAAAACTAGAAAATGTTGTTTAATTGCTTAAAACCACAAAACAATAATAAAACAATAACTTAAGCTAAAACCCAATCATCTTAGGTTTTAGCTTAAGTGACTAAGGCCTTAAAGTGGAGAACGTGCTCAAACGACCTCGCACACACTTCTGCTTTGACCATTGCGGCTTGAACAGCCCATGATTTCACAACGTGTGTGTGTGTGTGTGTGTCAGCATGTTGAGCTATAAGAGGGAAGTGAGAGGATTCAGTCACACAAAGACTTGACAGGCAGAACGTCCGAGGTAAGACAATCTAAAGATCAATCTGTACAACTGAGAACATCATCGTTGTGAACCTGTGTGTGATGTGAACCTGTGTGTGTTTGAGCGTGTGTGTGTGTGTGTTTGAGCGTGTGTGTGTGTGTGTGTGTGTGTGTGTGTGTGTGTGTGTGTGTGTGTGTGTGTGTGTTTAGATGTTTAGAAAGCTGCAGGTTTCTCAGACAGAAACCAAAGAAGGTTCATCTTGTGAAGAAGAAGTCAATCACATGACTCTAATCACGACTCCTTCTCAGTTTGACTCCATCTTTAAACGCTCTGCTTGTTTCCTATATAAGTCATTTATATATTATATTTATATTTTCTATATTTCCATTGATGTGATTTGTTGTGTCTTTGCTCCGTTTGTTCTGTTGGTTCATGATTCTTTGTTATTCTGCACATTGATATTTTGAAAACCTGATACATTAGTAGACACACACACACACACACACACACACACACACACACACACACACACACACACACACACACACACACGCTCAAACACACACACACACCCACACACACACGCTCAAACACACCCACACCCATACACACACCCACATGCTCAAACACACACACACACACACATACACGCTCAAACACACACACACACACGCTCAAACACACCCACATACACACACACACCCACACGCTCAAACACACACACACGCTCAAACACACACACACACGCTCAAACACATACACACTTACACACAACACACACTCGCTCAAACACACCCACACACACACACACACACACACATACACGCTCAAACACACACACACACACACGCTCAAACACACCCACACACACACACAGACACCCACACACACACACCCCCACACACACACACCCACACGCTCAAACACACACACACACACACCCCCACACACACACACCCCCACACGCACACACCCACACGCTCAAACACACACACACACACACCCACACACACACACACCCCCACACACACACACCCACACGCTCAAACACACACACACACCCACACACACACGCTCAAACACACCCACACCCATACACACACCCACATGCTCAAACACACACACACACACACACACACATACACGCTCAAACACACACACACACACACGCTCAAACACACCCACATACACACACACACCCACACGCTCAAACACACACACACACACACGCTCAAACACACACACACACACACACACACACACACACACATACACACACACACACACGCTCAAACACATACACACTTACACACAAACACACACTCGCTCAAACACACCCACACACACACACACACAAACACACACTCGCTCAAACACACGCACACATGCACACATTCACACATTCAAACACACACACACACAAGCAGACACACACACACACACACACACACACACACACACACACACAAGCTCAAACACAGACACACACATGCCCACACACACTTAAGCACACACACACACACCATCTATATTTATATACAGATATTTATATACAAACAGTTTGTAAATAGATCTTATATCATCAGAATCCATAAAAATACAAAGACTGAAAACAATAAGAACCATAATGTAAAGAGAGAAAGTAAACATTGTTATGATTGAAAGTGAGGGAAACATAAAGTCCTGCTCTCTGTCTGAACATGACTGAACAGCGCCCTCTAGTGGCAGCATCAATTCTTTCATAGAGGCCATTTAGATGAATGATTGAACAGTGAAACGCCCTGAGGTCTGTTGCTGATGAACAGTGTGCTCTTCTTCTCAGGCTGCAGTCATGGGGGAGTGGTCCTTCCTGTCCGCTTTGTTGGACAAAGTCCAGTCTCACTCCACAGTGGTGGGGAAGGTGTGGATGTGCGTCCTCTTCCTCTTCAGAGTCTTCATCCTGGCCGCAGGTGTGGACAA
>NW_027467092.1:167500-180000 GCF_046128005.1 Genypterus blacodes
GGATCGTAAAGGAACCTCATGTGCAGCAGCTGAGGTGAGCAGAGAGCAAACCTACATCCGACATGTGAACAAGTGATTGATGACTTCATCACTCACCCGGAACATCTTCTCCACCTTGGCGATGCTTTTGACAAAGATGGTCCCCAGCTGATCCCCGACACCTGCCAGCAGGAATCCAAAGAGGGGAATGCCGAAGATGGCGTACAGGATGCAGAAGATCTTCCCTCCCTGAGTGCTCGGGGCGATGTTACCATATCCTGGGTTTGTAACACAACACATTCTGCTTATAGAAGTGGACAACAATCCGTTCCAACATGAATCCCTCCCTCAGGTGTGTGACAGAAGCAGCAGGCTGTATAGATGTACAGGACAAACACAGTAACACAGTCTACACACAGCACTGCTCCTCCTGTTCACTGTTCATGCTGGAAGAGGCTCACACTCACACTCATACCTATGGTGGTGATGACCGTTCCAGCAAAGAAGAAGGAGCTGCCCAGGTCCCAGTGGCTGGAGTTATAGGAGGTGTCACCACTGGGATTCACACCAGCATTCACCGCCTCTACAGAGTGCTGCAGGAGAAACCACACACGTCAGACAGACAGGCAGACAGGCAGGCAGGCAGGCAGACAGACAGGCAGGCAGGCAGGCAGGCAGACAGACAGACAGACAGACAGACAGACAGACAGACAGACAGAGTGTAAATTCCCATGGAGCAACAGGTTTATTTTCCAGTCAAACACACTGTGAGCACTGAGGTGAAGGCTGCTCTGATGCAATAAGGTCTTCAGCTGAGTGCTGTGTTGGTGTGTGAGAGCTCACAAAGCTCACAGAGCTCACAGAGCTCACAGAGCTTTCCTGGCTGCTCTGTATAATGGCTCCATTATCATACAGGGTTTCAGCTGGCTGCTTCACACGAGTGTTTGGCTGTGAGTCCTGTAGTGCTGATTAGAGCTGGTGGAGATGTGATGGAGCCTCTGTGATGGAGCTGTGATGGAGCTGTGATGGAGCTGTGATGGAGCTGGTGGAGCTGTGATGGAGCTGTGATGGAGCTGTGATGGAGCTGGTGGAGCTGTGATGGAGCTGTGATGGAGCTGTGATGGAGCTGTGATGGAGCTGTGATGGAGCTGATGGAGGTGTGATGGAGCTGATGGAGCTGTGATGGAGATGTGATGGAGCTGTGATGGAGCTGATGGAGCTGTGATGGAGATGTGATGGAGCTGTGATGGAGCTGTGATGGAGCTGGTGGAGCTGTGATGGAGCTGTGATGGAGCTGATGGAGCTGTGGTGGAGCTGATGGAGCTGTGATGGAGCTGATGGAGCTGTGATGGAGATGTGATGGAGCTGTGATGGAGCCTCTGCCAGCTCGTTACCCTTTGTGCTTCAGCGTTTCCTGCTTCATTTGCTCCAAAAGTTCATCAGAGGTTTGGCCTGCAGTGAAACTATACTACTCTATTTACACTGCTGAGAGACACACATACACAAACACACACACAAGCCTGCAGGTTGTGAGACACATAGAGACAGACACACTCAGAGGGACTGAAGGGGACTGTTTGTCACATACACATACATGCGTACATATGTGTATGTACAAATGAAGGACAGCGTTTCATTCCATCCATAAAGATGAGCTCCATGCTCTCTTGTTTCTGTGGTTTCCAGGGTGTCTGCTTGTTTGGACTTTGTGAGCTTTGAATGGCATCACATCGATAAGAAGCTCAGGTTTCAGAGGATCTGTGTCCCACCTGGGACCTCATCCAGTCTGAGTATTGATCAGAGGCTCAGTCTTACCTTGATGATGGCCTCCAGCTCTGCCGGTGACACACACGGGTGTTTCTGCAGGAAGGCCGCCTTCTCTGCCGTGATGGTGATCTTCTGGTTATTTTCAAAGGGCTGCTCCAGAGCCCGGAACAGCAGGCCTCCGGCCACCAGGTAGGCCACCACCACCACGAACACAGCCAGCACCGTCTTCAGCTTCATCATAGTGAACGGGGCCGAGCCATCCGCCACCGCCTCCATGCTGGCCACCATGCTGGAGGGCCGGGAGGAGGCGGAGAGCCGCGGCAGGCTGCAGCCCATGGGGTTCTGCATGGTGGCCAGGCTGGCGTGCACGAGGCTGGACTGCAGCATGCCTGGCTGCATCTTCTTGGGAGGGACCAGGTTGGACTGGACTGCCACTGTGACACACAGAAAAAGAACAAATGTCAACAAGTGTTGCATATCTGCATAGTGAGAGTGTAAGATATGCAATATAACATTTATTACTAAATGCTTCAGTCAGTTTGTGTTAGAGCAACAAGTGTGAGTGTGAAAGAGCAAAGTGACACACAGCAGGGAAACATGAAGATAATTAAAACCTGATTCATTAGAAAATGATTTAAAGGGTTAATGAGGATGAACTTTACATGAAGAATGTGTGATTAGAATGTGTCCACTTTGATTGACACATGGTTCAGGTCCTCCTCATGTCCACATGAATGATGTGAGACAACACCAGCCACAGCAGCCTCATTGGAAGGTCACACACACACACACACACACACACACACACACACACAGACACACAGACACACACACCTGCACTGACCAAACTGCTAACGTGACACACATGCAGGATGTGGGGGCTCAGCCAGGTGGTGGATGAGGTAATCATGGAGCCTCTGCATCGCGCTGACAAACACATCAGACCGATTGATCATGAGATCATGAGATCATCAAGCTGATTGATGCTTCATTCACACGCCGCTGCCTGCTGGAGACAAACAAACAGGAGCACTGCAGACTGCAGCGCCTCCTCTCAAACACCAGCACACACACACGCACGCACGCACGCACGCACACACACACACACAGACACACGCACACACACACACACACACACACACACACACACATCATGGGGCTCTGACCTGGCGGGGGGGTCGCGATCCCAGGTTTCCTCGGGTTCTCCGTGGGGAATTTCATCTTGCTGCTGCAGGCGGCCGACGTTGGGTGAAAACAAACGAGTTTACGGGGAACCTCCCGCTCCTTTCAGCCCGAGAGGAGCGACAGCAGCATCACCGGCGGGTTGTTTGTGTTGGATCCTCGCTCCTCCGCCCGCTGCACCACAGCCCGCAACGGAGACGGAGACGGAGCTCCTCCAGCAGCCCGGAGCTCACATCATGAAGCCGTGCGGTCCTGCTCCTCTCTGCGGTAACGCGTCACCGTGCCGCGCTGTGCAGATCCTGCTGCTCCTGCTGCTCCTGCGGCTCCTGCGGCTCCTGTGGCTCCTGCTGATCCTCTCAGATGCTTCAGCTTCTGCTCTCACGCTGCGTACCGCAAGACACGACGTCATTAACGGAAAACCGAAGAGGAGAGGAGAGGAGAGGAGAGGAGAGGAGAGGAGAGGAGAGGAAGCAAGAAGAGGAGAGGAAAGGAAAGGAAGCAAGGAGAGGAGAGAAAACAAGTGAATGAAGGGAGTATAGATGACACAATGGGAGGAGAGGAAGTAATTAGAGGCGAGGAAAGGAAACAAAGAATTATAAGAAAAGATAGGACTTTATTTATCCAGGGGAAAATTGCTGTGCAACAGTCAGAGAGGAGAATGAAACCTCTAGTGCAAAAAGAATACATCAAAGAGAAGGAGCAAGAAGTACACACAACAAGGGCCACAAGTGCACACAACAAGGGGCACAAGTACACACAACAAGGGGCACAAGTGCACACAACAAGGGGCACAAGTACACACAACAAGGGCCACAAGTGCACACAACAAGGGGCACAAGTACACACAACAAGGTGATGAGAGTATTTACACTTTCTTCAGCAGACACACTTGTGGTTTATATTACATTACATTACGATCATTTGGCAGACGCTTTTATCCAAAGCGACTTACATTACATTACCACCCTTCGCAGAGGGGGGAGCAATTGAGGGTTCGGTGCCTTGCTCAGGGGCACCTCGGCAGTGGCTCGAACCGGCGACCCTCCGGTTCCCAAGCAGAGCCACTGCCTCCCTCCCTTTATTATATGATAGATAGATAGATAGATAGATAGATAGATAGATAGATAGATAGATAGATAGATAGATAGATAGATACTTGTTGCAAAGGAGGAAAAAGAGAGGTAACCAGGAGAGCAGAGGAGAGAAGGAAAGAAAGAGAGAGTGCTGTGAATGGAGCGCAGCCTGGATGTTTGAGTTCCAATTGGTTCGAGTTCTGTCGCCCTCTGCTGGTGGATCTACGAATAACATTCACTAAATGAAGAACAGGAGGGTGAATCACGACTCTGACCTGCCAAAGATATAAATATATACTACTATATAAAACAAACGTGCAGAGACGTGCCGCTGTTTGAGCCACAGAGAGACACAACAACAGTCTGAACTGTCTGAACTGATCATTGATCACTGATCGATGATCGATTACTGCTACACAAACACCGCCAGCTGACGTCACTAGCAGCGCAGCAGTGACGCTGTAGTTTCCCAGAATTCCGCGGGGCATGATGGCGGACGGCAGGGAGAAGGCGCTGCAGGACTACAGGAAGAAATTATTGGAACATAAAGAAATTGATGGACGGTTAAAAGAACGTAAGTTGGCGGATAACGACAGAGTTCCTGTTCCTCTGCTAACTGTTCGTCTGTCTGTCTGTTTGTCGGTAGCTAACGTGGGCTAGCTGCTCTGCTAGCTGCTTTGCTTTGTCATGCAGTTAGCTTCCCGTTAGAAATGAATGGAGATGAAGCTGTTAGCATCGCTAGCTTAGCTAACGTAGAGTAAACAACAATACTTAAGCGATGGCCGGCAGATAAAGCAGTGCCGCTTTGTAACTCTGGCTCACACTCAGCTGTACTTAAAGTTACGCGGCCTTTGTTTCAACTCTGCCGTCAGTTAGCTCATTGTTTTTACGAGCTAATGTGAGGGACAGAGAGGCTAAAGGCTAAATGTGATAGAGCCGCTGACTACAACTGTCTGTCTCTCCCTCTCCCTGTCTCTCCCCCCCCCCCCCCGTGTCCCTCTCTCCCACTGTCTCCTTCTTCCCTGTTTCTGTCTGTCTGTCTCTCTCCTGTCTCTCTCTCCCTCCCCCGTGTCCCTCTCTCCCACTGTCTCCCTGTCTCTCTCTCTCTCTCTCTCTCTCTCTCTCTCTCTCTCTGTCTCTGTCTCAGTGAGAGAGCAGCTCAGAGAGCAGACTAAGCAGTATGAGAAGTCCGAGAATGACCTGAAGGCCCTGCAGAGCGTCGGTCAGGTGAGAAGGTCCCCCTCCCCCCATGGTGTGTGTGTGTGTGTGTGTGTGTGTGTGTGGTCCACTGGTCCCTGAGGGGACAGACAGGTTGTCCCTGCTGACCGTCTCTGTGTTGTTGTGTTCAGATTGTAGGAGAGGTTCTCAAACAGCTGACGGAGGAGAAATGTAAGTATCTGCTCAGGTCTGCAGGTCAAAGGTCATGAGTTGTCACTCACTGTCTTTCTGTTTTCAGTCATAGTCAAAGCCACCAACGGTCCTCGGTATGTTGTGGGCTGCCGCAGACAGGTGGGTGTTTCCTTCATAGTTGTATGTTTCCTTGAAGCCCATCAGAGTGATTGACAGGTCAAACATTACATTACATTACATTACGGTCATTTAGCAGACGCTTTTATCCAAAGCGACTTACAATAAGTGTGTTCAACAAAGGTAGATAAAAGAACTTCAGGTCACAAGAAATGGTAAGCGCATTTCCTTCCTAAACCAACAGCTAAGAGCAAAACTAGAGCTAGAGTAGAAGTGCAATAAGTTAGGTACTATGATGAATGAGAAAAAACAAAAAACAAGAGTGTTTCCACGTCTCAGCTGATGTGTGTGTTGTGTGACCCAGCTGGATAAGTCCCAGCTGAAGCCCGGCACCAGAGTGGCCTTGGACATGACCACCCTCACCATCATGAGGTGGGTGCCCTTCACCATCAGTCTGTCCTGCCTGCAGCATGTGAGCGCCGCCTAAAGGTCTCAATGTCTCACAGGTACCTGCCCAGAGAGGTGGACCCCCTGGTGTACAACATGTCCCACGAGGACCCCGGCAGCGTGTCCTACTCTGAGATCGGAGGCTTGTCTGAGCAGATCCGTGAACTGAGAGAGGTACGGGTGGAGCTCAGTGTTCAAGAGCTGAGATGATGTGGTGCCTTCTTAACCTAGAGGAGCTGTGTTTGTATTGATTGACAGGTGATTGAACTGCCTCTGACCAACCCTGAGCTGTTCCAGAGAGTCGGCATCATCCCCCCTAAAGGCTGCCTGCTGTACGGACCTCCAGGTGTGACCTTTGACCTCGCACATGTTTGATCCTGTTTTGATCAGAATCATATAGGTTTGGTTGGCAATAATGTGAATGATTGATTGATGGATCCTCAGGCACTGGGAAGACGCTGCTGGCCCGAGCTGTGGCCAGCCAGCTGGACTGCAACTTCCTCAAGGTGAGCAAAGGCACCACCATCTGTTTGCTGACACGCAGCAGCTCAGGTGGGAGGCTGACGTGTGTGTGTGTGTGTGTGTGTGTGTGTGTGTGTGTGTGTGTGTGTGTGTGTGTGTGTGTGTGTGTGTGTGTGTGTGTGTGTGTGTGTGTGTGTGTGTGTGTGTGTGTGTGTGTGTGTGTGTGTGTGTGTGTGTGTGTGTGTGTGTGTGTGTGTGTGTGTGTCAGGTGGTCTCCAGCTCCATTGTAGACAAATACATCGGTGAGAGCGCCCGGCTGATCAGAGAAATGTTCAACTACGCCAGAGATCATCAGCCCTGCATCATCTTCATGGACGAGATTGACGCCATCGGTGAGTCGCTGACAGCCTTGGTTTACATCATCAGGAAGCAGGAAATCAAACACAATGGGTGTTTGTCATTAAAACAGCGCCCCCTCCTGTCACAGCTGGAGCTGTATGCTCTTTGGATGGAGCCTGTTTCCACGTGGCCACGGTCTAAGATTCAGCTACATGCTAATGCTTGGCTCCATGTCTGATTGGTCATTTGACTGAGCTTGGTGCCAAACATAAAAAAGGTCATGGCGTATTCCTGCTCAGAAGTTACATTACATTACATTACGGTCATTTAGCAGACGCTTTTATCCAAAGCGATCACTTCTGATCACACAGAAGTGAAGCAGTAGTTTGGTTCCTGGTAGGTGCTGCCTTCAGTGGTTGTGATGTTTGTGGTTCCTGTAGGTGGCCGGCGTTTCTCTGAGGGGACGTCAGCTGACAGAGAGATCCAGAGGACTCTGATGGAGGTAAGGACCCCCCTCAATTGTTTACATGGAGACATTCAAACAATCAGAGCAAAGAAAGAAGAAGCACAGGAAAGCCAATCACAACGTGTGTGTGTGTGTGTGTGTGTGTGTGTGTGTGTGTGTGTGTGTGTGTGTGTGTGTGTGTGTGTGTGTGTGTGTGTGTGTGTGTGTGTGTGTGTGTGTGTGTGTGTGTGTGTGTGTGTGTGTGTGTCCTACCAGCTGCTGAACCAGATGGACGGCTTCGACACGCTGCACAGGGTGAAGATGATCATGGCCACTAACAGGCCCGACACTCTGGACCCTGCACTCTTACGACCCGGGAGGCTGGATCGCAAAATCCGTACGTCCCCTCCTTCATCGTGTCGGGCCTCTGGGGCCGTGAACACTCTGTCACCATCTCACTGTTTGTTTCAGATATCGAGCTGCCTAATGAACAGGCTCGCCTTGACATCCTGAAGATCCACTCCAGTCCAATCACCAAGCATGGAGAAATAGGCGAGCACACACACACACACACAGCAAACCTTGCAACCATCATTAAACTTGTCACTCTTGTGGCTCGTTAATGTAAATACAGTTCACAGTAGTTTCCCTGTTACAGGCTCATGTTTTGGTTTGTCTTTTGACATGAACCTGCAGGGTGTAGGTCAGAGGTCAAAACTGAACCATGAGACAGAACTGATATCAAATCAATGTTTGTTTTCAGATTTTGAAGCTATTGTGAAGCTGTCCGACGGTTTTAATGGAGCTGATTTGAGGAACGTGTGCACAGAAGCAGGTGAGCTCACACACTGGTCAGCCTGTAGCCCTGCGTCCCTCGGCAGCTCCGTTCACCTGTTCACCTGTTTACTCTGCTCTTCACAGGTTTGTTTGCTATCCGTGCAGACCGTGAATACGTCACTCAGGAGGACTTCATGAAAGCTGTGCGTAAAGTTGCCGATTCAAAGAAGTTGGAGTCCAAGCTGGACTACAAACCAGTATGAACACATGAACACCTTTCTTTCTTCAGGCCCCACTGCATTGTGGGATTCAAGAATCTGATTTCTTATTTTGTGGGAAGCAACATTAGCAGCAGTACAACAGTAACGTTATGTTTGTTTGTTTACACTCATTTCTATATAAAATAACTTCATATATGAAATAAAATCAAACTTCAAATGCCCTCAGTTGTTCTCACATTTGTCATAAGTGAACTTCACATAATTCCAGGTGTTCCCGTTCTGCCACAGAGCAAAGGTGAGTCACTTGAGTCCAGATGATCGGAGGACAAACGGGCTGTAAGAAGGCAGGATGTGTGTTCAGAGACACAACCTTGGTTCCAATCAATCAACAATCAGCATAACAAACGTCTCCCAACTAAAGCCTGGACAGTTTGTCCGTGGGGGGGGGGGGGCTGTGAACATCAACAGCAGACCTCAGGGGTCCATGCCGGTTCAGAGTCATGGTTTATTCAGCATATAGGAAGTTACACTTATCTACATTTACACACAATAACTTATTACAACATCAAACAGCCCAAACTAACTCAACTGTCCTTAAGCTCATGTGGTGCTACAGATGTTGCCATGGTTACAGTCAGCTGGTGGCGCGCGCAGCTGCGCTCAGAGTGAAGGACTCCAGCACAAACGCTCGGCACATGGGGCAGTGCTGGAAGTGGGACACGCAGCCGTCACACACACACGCGTGTCTGCAAGGCAACAGCACTCGGTTCACCGCTGCGTTCTGACAAACCACGCAGTCTCTAGCCCGGCCCGCCGTCCAGTCCCCGTGCCCGTCCGGACCTTCCTCGCCCGCCCCGTCCTCCCTGTTGTCCGGTCGGGGCTCGGCGCTCAGCCCAGAGTCCTGAGGCCCCAACTCGTCCTCGCCGTCGGCTGACATAAAGAGCGGCTGCAGGAGAACACACGGAGCAGAACCTGAATGACTCCAGCACAACCCAGCAGCCCAATCAGAGCCAAGATGAAGTGAACACACTGCACCTTCAGCTCGTACATGTGTCCCTGCGAGGTCAGCAGGTACTGGAAGAGGATCCGTGCAGACAAGCCATGTTTGTCATCAGGAACGTGGATCACTGTGACGCTGCACACCTGAAAGGAGAGGAAGCCAATGGTGACAACAAATCAAACACACCTTTTAGTTTCCTCCTCCCTATGATCAACCAAGCCCCTGCCTGTTATCCTGGACTGAAACTTCCCAAATGTAACGGCTGTATGATCTGACCCGAGGAGGTGTGTGTGTGTGTGTGTGTGTGTAGATACTAGATACTTTATTACTCGTCATTTTGCATGCAATTGAAATTTATCTTGCGCCCCCTCATATCACACACACACAAACTTCCCATCATCAAGTAGTGTGTTGGGTTAATCTCTCCTGCCATTGCCCTTGACCCAGGCACTAGGCTGCAGTCCTGCACTCTGGCTGCCAGCTTATTGTTCTTCTGTCACAAAAGCTTTTCCTTCTTCCCTCTGAGCAGAGGAACAACTCACGATGTTGTACGTCTCCCTGGCTGCTGCCTCTGCCAGCGTCAGCACAGCCACCACCGGATAACGTCCCCTCGGTAACGGGCCCAAATCTGAGACCCCGCAGCTGGCAGGAATCTGGGAGCGCCGCTCCTCTGTGTCCTCGCTGCCGATCCTGACAAGCTTGGTGAAGGAGCACGAGAGTGTGTGTGTGTGTGTGTGTGTGTGTGTGTGTGTGTGTGTGTGTGTGTGTGTGTGTGTGTGTGTGTGTGTGTGTGTGTAAGGATACTGGAAGCTCTGGCAGTGGAAGTACTGTAGGTTGAGGGCCTGCTGGAGACGTTGGGGGGTGCTGAGTGTGAAGCCGTGCTGGTGGGCCTGCAGCGCCCCCTGCAGGGCTCTGACCTCACAGCCCCAGAAACAGCTGAGCACACAGGGCTCCAGGCAGCGAGGCCTCACACATACTCCGCCTGAAACACACCAACACTCATGCTGCAGACATGACACACACGTTGACCTACAGGAGCACTCTGCTCTTATTGTTGTTACTTTACTGCTCAGGCTCAGAAGCACACAGATGTGCGCTGTTAGGGAATTGTGACACTTTAGGCTGCCGTGATGATTTTGTCCTCACCAGTGACGGACGCCGGTCCAGATCTCATCTCCAGGGCGAAGGGGTTCCTCACCTGGACCATCTGCTTCTCTGGGGTCAGCAGGAGTGACTCCACCTCGTCTGAGCTCCGCAGGATCACCGGGACATCGAAGCCAAACCTGCACCAAGCACACAGGTGAGACAGAAACACAACACCAGAGAGGTCAGAGGTCATGATGGCCTTCAGCAGGTCAAAAGGTCACCAGGCCATCCTGGTATGTGATGATGTAATCAGTCTGACAGCTGATGTGTCCTTCCCGCACAGCCTCACATACTGTTACTGATACGTTTCCATAGTAACAAAGTAATACATAGTGAGTCCAACCTGAACTGGACCCAACAGGTGGATTCACATTCACAGATCAGCTGTTCGTTACCGTGAGGAATGACCTCATCCGTCTAGACACTGAAGAGAAGGAGGAGGAGGAGGAGAGGACACATCACCCCAAACACCCCATAATAACCCCACCATGCCCTGTGTTGTCATGCTTACACACATAAACATGTTCTACTATAACTGGTTTATGAAGCGCTGATGCTAAGCTAATGCAGCTAACAGAGACTCACCAGCCGAGCACCATGGCGGCGGTGACCAGGAAGCACAGAGACACCACAGAGATGTAGAAGAGCGGGGAGTACTCATACAGAGTGACAAGGAACACCGCCGCCATCTCACATCAGCGCCGTTACGAACATCAGACACAGACCGGGGCCGCCATGACACCGCCAGGACTGCTACTACTACGGCGGCCTGGACGGACCGCGAAGGAACACAGGACGGGAAAGGATGGAATGATTCATAAACAGAAAAACAAAACACGACCAGAACACTTTAAACGCATCCGATAGCATGACGGCATTCTGACCTATGAAAGATGGCTTTATTTCAAATGAAATAACTTTGAGATGATGAAACAAGCGTGTTACGGTTCGGTCAGGTCAAAGGTCAGAGGAGGGTCAGGTTAAAGGTCAGGGCTTCTCTTTTCTTCTTACTTTCCTTCTAATGTTGAGTCCCAAACTGGTGCTTCCGCTCTGTCAGGCCGAACAGCTACCCCGATACACTGTAGTGACGTCATCACACCAGCTATGTTACAGCGTTGATGTCATATTTATACACACCTGGATGACATCATCAGGTTAAAGCCTCAGCAGGTTAAACCTGAAGCTCCGTGTTTGGCTCCGGCTGAGGGCGCAGGACAGAGCGGAGGGCAGAGCGGAGGACAGAGCGGAGGCTTTGTGTTCTGTGTTCTGTGTGTTTGGGTTTTGTGTTTCTGTGTTTTGTGTTTCTGTGTTGCTTGTATGTTTTGTGTTGCTTGTATGTTTGCTTTGTGACGCGCGATGCTTCTGGAAGTTGAAACAGGAAGTGTGTGTTATTGTCGTCACCTTGACGGATGTCGCGGCTGAGATTGCTCCTGTTTACCGTCATCTTCATCACTCAGCATTTAAACACAGATGCAGCTGACTGTACTAAGGCTCAGTCCTGATCACCGGATCAGGACCTCAGAGATGTGAAGGCTGCTGAGCCTCGCGTGTTGTGATTGATCTTTTTTCCTCCAGATGTTTCCATTTGCGTTATGAGCGGTGTGAAGGAAGAAGCGGAGCATCCCGCGGATCAGTGCGGCGGCGGGAATGACTGGTACGCTCCGGCGGGGAGTGGAGAGTCCGGGCAGCCCGGCACGGACCAGGAGCCGGAGCCGCACCTGCCGCTGTCCCGGGGGGACACGGAACCGGTGCGGGACGACCTGGTGCTCGGCCTGGCTGAGGGATATTCAGCCTCCTCATCCTACCTGGACGTGGAGCCGCACTACACGGAAAGTGACGGCAACGTCTCCGCCAGCACCAAGACACGGAACCGGTCCAGCAGCTCCAGGCTGCGGGGCGAGGTGGTGACGGAGCTCGGCCCGGAGGAGGTCCGTTGGTTTTACAAAGAGGATAAGCGGACGTGGAGGCCTTTTGTCGGACACGACTCTTTGAAAATCGAGGTGGTTTACCGGAGATTCTGCGAACAGAACCCCGACAAGGTCAACCGGGCCGAGACCGAGGCGGAGGAAGAGGCAGCCGCGTCCAGAGACATCCAGCCGGACAGCGCGGCGAACGAGCGGGCAGATCCGCCGGTCCTCCGGGGCTCCATGTCCGCGGAGGGCAGGAGCGTCAGCGTGGAGGCCGTGTGTGTCCGA
>NW_027467092.1:185000-200000 GCF_046128005.1 Genypterus blacodes
GTGGAGCTGGAGAGACGCATTGACTTCGAGCTGAGAGAAGGTCTGGTGGAGAGCCGGTACTGGTCCACTGTGACGTCCCACACCGCCTACTGGTGCTCCTACGACGTGGCCCTGTTCCTGCTCACCTTCATGTACAGACAGCAGGGGGCGCCAGAGGCTCCAGAGGACACGGACGCCTCATAGCGCCTTCACACCAGAGCTGCACTCTTCATCTCTGTAGGAGACACGAGTGTGTTTTAAGTCTCTAATGTTTGATCCACGGTGCTCATGACGTCACTGTGACCTGCCACGGAGCATAAAGGCCAATCAGTCAATCAATCAATCAATCAATACATACCTCCTTCAAGTGGAGAAGCTTGGCCCTCTGGTCCTGTGCCAACATGCTGCATGCATGCTTGTCCTGCTCACGTGTGCTTCACGTGGGCTTCACGTGGGCTGCAGTACTCTGAACACAGGTGAGCTCATGGTTTCACTTTGATGTGGTTGGAGAGTTTTGCACCTTGTTTACATTTTTAGTGTTAAATGATTTTGTGAGCATGAAACAGGAAGTAAAGCTTTGAGCTCATATAACAGAGATGACGTCATGGCAAGGTGATTTCTCAGTGATAAAAACGTGAATATTTGTCCACAAGCTTAAACTGATTGATCACTTTCGAGATCAGAGAAAGTTGATCAGATATTTGGCTGATGCAACGGAATCCACTTCCTCCCTCCTGTCTTGTTTCCGGTTTGGCTGCGGTGCTTTACTTTTCATTAAAATAAACTCAAACCTCACTGCAACTTCTGATTGCTTCTATTGCTTATCGATCTGTGGTCAGCTTGTGTGTGTGTGTGTGTGTGTGTGTGAGCCTCCTCCTCCTCATCTCTTTACCTCCTCAGGCTGCTGCTGACGCCTTTAAACGATCAAAGTCAACGATCAGCTGTGGGACAATATTCGGTTTGTACGATGCTCTCCCCCCTCCCCCCTCCCTCCCCCGTGAGCGCGCTGTAACCACGTGACAGCGGCGCGTTCACTCTGAGCTCAGAGCTCCGTCTCAGCCCGCAGAGCCACAGGTCAGAACCTCACAACATACTAACACAACAACTAACCAACCGAGACACAGGAGGACGGACAGGAGGACACACGGGACAGACAGGAGGACAGACAGGAGGACAGACGGGCTTCAGTCTGCAGCTTCACTGCTTCAGTTGGTAACAGAATGTGTGTATGTGAGCGTGTGGATGTGTAACTGCGTGTTTAAATGCAGGAACGATGCGACTGAAGCGCGACAGATGCCACACACACACACACACACACACACACACACACACAGAGAGAACTGTTAAAGTGAGTAAAGTATGTATAGTCACATGAAAGTTTATGAAAGTAGAGACGTCATTTAGTGAATGTAAATATGCAGATCTGAACCCAGCTGATGATCAATAATCAATAATCAATAATAATAAGCATTGAGCTCTGTGCCAGTGTAGCAGAGAGGGTGAGAATATTTCAAGTTGTGCTATGGATGATTTCTTGTCCACTTGTCGTCTTGTCCTCTTGTCCTCTTGTCCTCCTGTCCTCCTGTCCTCTTGTCCTCTTGTCCACTTGTCCTCTTGTCCTCTTGTCCACTTGTCCTCTTGTCCATTGTCCGTCCATCACCTGTTCCAGCCTGGGACCACAATGAACATTCAGTCTGCCATCAACAAAGAGGTCTTCATCCCTCGTGAAGAGCGGCTGCTGGTGGCGGTGGAGGTACGGAGGAGGAAGAGGAAGAGAGCGCTCTTTCTGCCCGGCGGAGCCAAAGGAAACTATGCCACCTTCATCTGCCTCTCTGGTAACTGCTGCATTCAGCTCACACGCGTGTTCATTAGCACATGTAAGGGCCGGCGTGTGACTGGATGCAGTGAAACATGTGCGCTCTGTCTCTGTGTCAGTGAGCGGCAGCCGGCCTCACCAGCTGCTCATCACCAAGGTCAAGAAGTTCAGCGACTCTTCCTCCTTCACCAGACGCTCCAGGTGGACGGTGGAGCAACTTCGCCAGGTCAACGGCATCGACCCCAACAAGGTGAGGTCAAGACTTCAAGATCCATCCGTGTTGTTCTGCACATACGTGTCCACGCATTATTTGAAAGCATACTGTCTTAACGTGGCGGTGGCTCTAGACGCTCACGCCTCTTTACACTTCCTCTTACATCAGCAGCACACACATGTTGTGATAGAGTGAACATGTGTGGCCTCCGTGCTGCCCCCGCCTGGGTGGCTGCCTAAGTTGTTGCTTAAGTTGTTGCCTAGGTTGCTGGTCTAAGTTGGGGTCTCTTCTCTGATGGTCTAACTGGATGGCGTCTCTTTAGGACAGCCCGGAGTTCGACCTGGTCTTTGACGGCTCTGTGGACCAATGGGTGGCCAGCTCAGCAGCAGAGAAATGCATCTTTGTCCAGATTCTGTACCACGCCTGTCAGACCTACTGGGGCGGGAAGGCAGGCAGCCTGGGCAGGGGGGGGCGTCAGAGGAGGATGAGCCTGGACGCTGAGGTCAAAGGGGTCACCAAGGACTCTTCATCAGGCTCCAGATCCAGAAGCCTCCAGGCCAGACGGAAGAGCCACGCCCCCCCTGCTCCTCTACGGACCGAGTTCATCAACTGCCAGAGCAAACTGACCGGAGGTAACGACCGCACCAAGCCCCGCCTCCACCCGGGAGGTTGACAGCAGCTCTTCAAGGCCGTAGACACCCGTTCAGATGTGTTCTGCTCTTCTTCAGATGCCTGCAGCATGAACCTGCTCATCTTCCGCTGCAGAGCCTTCCTGAGCCGCCTGAAGAACCAGATGACCGCCAAGCAAAGGTCAAGGGGTCGAGGTGAGGCCTTCAATGTGTAGGATTTCAGAATGCCAAAGAAACCGTATGTCTGCTTTCGTTGTCATGGGAACAACAATGCACTGAGATATTGCTCTGCTTTTCCTTATTTGACCAAGAGTGCTGCCCCCTGCTGTTTGAGTGCTGGAGCGCTTCTTCATCAAGTACTCCAGTATTCATGTTGCCTGGATGAAGTAGTTCACCTCCATCATGTGTGTGTGTGTGTGTGTGTGTGTGTAGACGTGCTGTGTGTCCAATCAGAGCTGAAATCTGCATCATGTTAAGTTGAATTCACATTTATTTACTTTTTAAAGAAGTGAAGTGTAATGACATCATCAACTCAACAGGAACTGCTGACTGTGTGTGTGTGTGTGTGTGTGTGTGTGTGTGTGTGTGTGTGTGTGTGTGTGTGTGTGTGTGAATGGACTCAGTGTGCAGCGGTCAGATGAAAGCAGACTTTGTTCACACAATAGTTGTCCTTCACTGAGGGATGTGTGTGTGTGTGTGTGGGGGTCGTGTCAGGCTGCAGCAGGACACAAAATAATAAATAATAATGTTTTCATTCTGATCATGAGATGGAGCTGGAACCTTGTGATCAGCTAAATGAATCAATAAGCAGCTTCTACCACTAAATATCCTCCTAAAAACGTCCAATAAACTCACACACTCACTCACACACACACACACACATTACGTGCATTTGGCAGGCGCTTTTATCCAAAGCGACTTACATTACCACCCATTACAGAGGGGGGAGCAATTGAGGGTTCGGTGCCTTGCTCAGGGGCACCCGGTGACCCTTCCGGTTCCCAAGCAGAAGCACACACACACACACACACACTCCGCACACACACTCCGCACACACACTCACTGACTCACACACACACACACACTTTAAGACCCCTGCACGGTTCAGACAGTGACGCTTGTGGTCTCACTTGTGTACAGGTGAGGCTGTGCAGCAGAGCATCATGGGTAACATGGTCCACAGACTGAACGTGTCTGTGGGGGAGCGCGGAGAGCGACTGAGCCGCGCTGACGACAAGACGGTGGAACTGCTGCACAAAGCTCAGCAGCTGGCAGACACCACACACAAGGTACACACACACACACACACACACACACACACACACACACACACACACACACACACACACACACACACACACACACACACACACACTGATTCTGTTTCCTGGCTCTGTTTCCTCTCAGCTCGCCCTCAAATACTCAAAGTGAGACTCCAGAGTCTAACGCTGACCTCTGACCTTTGCCCTGAGGAAAACTCTCAATCAGCTGTGACCTTCATTACATCGGAGGGAGGGTGAAGGTCAGATGAATGACCTCTCACCTCTGGCTGACAGTCAGAGGGTTTGCTGACCTGCTGATGTCGTCATGGTTACAGACCAGACCTCCTGCTTGCTCCTCAGCATTGTGCTTCTTTCTCTGCTTCCAGATAATAACACACTATAACAGTGAAGCTCCACGTGTGGGCGTGACCTTTGACCCCCTGAGCTGAACTTATTGGTCCTTGATTGTTTAATGAAACCTTTGGGTTGTTTACACTTACAGATGTTAAGGTTGTTCATTGTTTTGGTACTAAAAGTGTTGGAAGCCCTTAAAGCTTCACCCTGAGCCTAAACCTTGTTGTGTAGTTGTCTCCAGTCTGCCAGTCTGTCCTCGTCTCAGATGTCTCTGTCTCTGCTAACAAACCTGATTCTTGTTTCAAAGCACATTTGGTTTTGAACTCAAAACGTGGAGGCGAGCCGGAAATGGAGCCTTGATGATGGCGTGTGTGGGTGTGGCTTATTCAGTCCCTGTTCTTTCCGCTCGCCGTGGAAACGCTTTGGTGGGAAGACGGAATGGAAGCAAAGATGTTTGTGTTTGTCTATGTTGTGTACGCAGCTTTATGTCTCATGTGTGTGTTTACTCTCAATAAATCACACTGGACCACACTGTGTGTGTGTGTGTGTGTGTGTGTGTGTGTGTGTGTGTGTGTGTGTGTGTGTGTGTGTGTGTGTGTGTGTGTGTGTGTGTGTGTGTGTGTGTGTGTAAGTGTGTGTGTGTGCGTGTGCGTGCGTGCGTGAGAGAGACAGAGAGCTGTTTAACCCTTTCATGGTCTCATTTTCACCTTCAGCACATTAAGTTCAGTACAATACAGTAAGTTGAGAATCTCTGCCACTGACTGAAGCTAAACCAAAATCTCCACCAGGGGGCGCCAGAGCTCTTCCTGTTCACTGGTGAAAGAGATTATTGAGCACATCTAAATATTTAAAAGAAAATTATTTTTGTAAAGTAATAATCCTTTTAAAAAACTCCACTGAACAAATGGTTGTAATGTCGAGAACCTCATGCATCATTACACACACACACACACACACAATGAGCCACTGTCTCGCTCTCATTATATTTTATTATGATTTGATAATCAAATAGCTTTGCTCATTTCATTCTCAGCTTCTCCTTCGTGTTCCATTTCAGGTAAACAAACCTTTAAAGGGTTAAACAGCTGTGAACAACAGTTGGTGTTTGGGGATCAAAAGTGTGTGTGTGTGTTATTTGTGTGAAGGTTGTGATTGGAGAACAGAGACACAAGTGTGAGTGAAGCACAGAGGGATCAGCAGCAACGAGCAGCAGCTGGGACAGAGCGTCGGCCTGCAGCTCTACCTGCAGCTTCTGTGTCAGATACAAACTCACAATTCACCAAAGCAGCTGGACGCCTCTGCAGGTGAGTTGATCTCTTCATACTAGGATTCTGCTTGGTGGGCCCAGGGGAGGAGCCTGTTGAGGGGAGGAGCCTGTTGAGGGGCGGAGCCTGTTGAGGGGCGGGGCCTGAAGCTGCCCTGTGCTCCCTGGAGGATATGAATGTTGATGAATCATGTGCTGTGATATTGAGTGATTGTACATGGAGCACATGTCAAGCGTTTCTGTGGGGGTCTACAGTCAGGAGGGAGCTGGGGGGGCTGCCCAGGCGTGACTGGGGATCGGGGGGGTTTCTTTGTATGTTCTTGTCAGTTTTCATGTCCAGTTTAACACAGAACACTCATGAAAGAAAGTGAAGTGATGAAGATGAGGAGTAAACCTGCAGCCGCTCTGCACAAACTCTCTCTCTCTGGGACTCAATAATCAAATAATTAATAATACAAATGTTTGGACGATTGTGTCATGAAAAGAGAAGCTGTGTGTGTGTGTGTGTGTGTGTGTATGTGTGTGTGTGTGGACAGCAGTGTAAGTGAGTGATGAATGAGTCTGTCCTGGTTTCATAATTGGCTTGTGGCTGTTTGGCTTCAGTCTGGCTGCAGCCGCCTCCATCTGTCAATCACCGACCTGCTGGACCTCTGATAGCGATGCTAATGTGCGGCGCTCGCACCCCATTGGCTGAACCCCGGCTGGTCCAAGCTCATCCATTACAGCTGTGACAGTAATCATCTCCCCCACACGCAGGCTTCCACGCAGGCTAAACGTTATTTGACCGTTCCTGTCACGTTGGCGCTGCCAGGCGGCCTCTGAGGTGATGGATGATACGAGCTCGGGCCGCCTCATCCATCACTTGCCGCCCACTCTGTGTGTGTGTGTGTGTGTGTGTGTGTGTATGTGTGTGTGTGCCAATTCAATCATCTGAAGCTCCATCTGACTTTTGATTACTTTCAATTAATGCGTCTCCTCCCACTAAAGCCACATTTACATCACATGCTGATCTGATCTGTGATCCATGTTTATGTAATGGGGCACAATGACCTCATCACAATGACCTCATCACATGACCTGGTCACATGACCTGATCACATTGTCCAACTGGCCGTGTTGCCATGTGGGACGTGTTTATTTCTGGAGACATAATCAGCTCCACACATTAACTCCACCAAGCTGTGACGGCACAGCCACACTCACTGCTCCTGGATCTGGATCAGTAGGATCTGGATCAGTAGGATCTGGATCAGTAGGAGCTGGATCAGTAGGAGCTGGGCCTGGATCAGTAGGATCTGGATCAGTATAGAAGCTGGATCTGAATCAAGGCTCTTGCCTCCAAATGAAGACTCACCACCTCCTCAACTTTCCACTTTAGCCATCGGTGTGACACAAAAGGAGCCGCGACGGTGCAGGGGGTTGTGGGTAATGTGTGATGTCAGCAGTAAATATGTGGGACAGTGAGGCGTGTTGACATGATCGAGAAGATGAGTGAACTGAGCCAAACCAGCTCCAGACCCCCATCCCTCCATCCATCCATCCCTCCCTCCTCCATCCATCCCTTCTTTGACAAACACCTTTATTTCTCTGCAGTACCTCTGAAATGTATTATTATTATTATTACTATTACTATTACTATTATTATTAATAAGAAAGAAATGCAGTTTTCTTGTTTGAATCCCGTCTCCTTGATTTATGATTCATCCACAGAATCTCGAAAGGTTTTTATTCCGTTTTCTATTGTGTTTATTGTGCATTTCGTTTGAATAAATATTAGATATTAAATATTTCACACTGACGGCGCCATCTCAGGAGCTGAATTACAAAGAAGCCAGACTGAACACACATGGAGACTTTCACATGTAGTAATGATAATAATAATAATAATAACAATGATGATGATGATGATGATGATGATGATGATAATGATAATAGTATTGTGATAATAAATAATGTGACTGCGCCCCGAGCAGCGCGCAAAATATTATAAAAGATGATGTCATTGAAAGTTATGTTTATGGAGTTTATAAGTCAAGCACATTATTATTATCGTTATTATTTTATCATTATTACTATTGGTGTTATTATTATTATTATTATTATTATTAATGTTATGATTATAAATGTTATGATTATAAATGTTATGATTATAAATGTTATGATTATAAATGTTATTTTAAATGTTAAAGTCTCCGTGTCGCACTGCTTCTTTGTAATTAATCTCCTTAAATGACGCCGTTATTGTAAAGCCATAACAACATAAATAATAAAGTGTGTACATAGCTAGATGTAGATATATACATCATTGTATAATAATAATAATCATCATCATCATCATCATCAGGTCGCTCTCCGGTCTGACGCTGATAAATGAGTCCCGAATTTTTTTTTCTCCGTCTTTTTAAATGTTAAAATAACCAAATTCATTTCGATGATGCGCGCGCAGCCAAAAGAAAACATTTAAAACAAATTACAACATTTTACTCAACGAACAAATTATATTAATTCTATAGGAAATTTCACAGCAAACAGGAGTCTCACACACACAGACTCTCTCGCACACACACACGGACGCACACACACACACACACACGGTCATTCATCATTCTTGTCTCCGTTAATTGAACAGCAAACCGCAATCTCGTCTCATATCGACCGCGTACGTGTCCGTGTCCAGTCGTGTGTGTGTGTGTGTGTGTGAGTGTGTTTGCGTATGTGTGTGTGTGCGTGTGTGCGCTCGCGGGAGAGACGACGCTCGCGCCTTCTGCGGCATATCGCTCTTTATTTTGGTTTGTGTGCAGAATTTTGGTGCTACAAAACTAGAAACATCATCAGAAAGGACAAATCTCAGTACAGTCGGTATAAAATCCAAATGAAGGGCTGGAGGGACAGAGAGGACAGACAGGTCCATTAGTCTGAATGGGATTGAGATGAAGATCATCAGGTCTGAATGTGATCAAACTCTCGTTTAAAGAGCAAAGAGAGTTTAAAGAGCAAAAACTTGGTCTGTTGTAGAAAAATAAATAAATAATTTAACAGGAAATGGAATCCATTCAGGAATGGAGTCAGCTTTTTTCGTGCATTTCTTCATGTACACGTCGCACATGCTCAAACAAATCCAGTTGCAGGTCAGGGGGTCAGAGGTCAGCTGGGTGTGATGTTTCATTTGATCCCTGAGCCAAATATGGAGACCTGAGAGAGGAAACAAGGGGAGGAAGCAAGCAGAGGAAGCAAGCAGAGGAAGCTCCGTTAGTTCTTCATGCTCTACCATATTATTTTATATTTTCTTGCTCATTCTGAAAAAGCTGCATTTCATTTGTTTTGGAATCATTATTTGTATTATAAGTATAATGAATATTATGATGAATATGATCTTATATAAATGTGAGGATATTATTCTGTGATGGTGGAGAGAGGGACAGACATGGGTCCAATCTGGAGCTCAGTGTCCCTCTAGTGGACAAACACGACTATAATCCAAACAAGCCCCGCCTCCAGCATGAAGACACGCCCCTCAGGAGGCTGCAGGCCTGTGAACCAGCAGAGAGACCAGACCAGAGGAGCTTGGACCCGGATCCATTCAGATGGACTCATTTCCCTTCATGGTCCCAGTCCCCCATCTGGTCCAGATCCAGTCTGAGCAGGATCCGGCTCTTCCATGATGAACGTAACAGACGCACGCGTGAAGCCAACATGCAGCTGGACTCACAGCGTGTAAATGTTATGGCGTCATGTATGTAAACCCTCACGCTGATTAACTGCTGTGACTCCATCATGAATCAATGAGAAACACAATCTACATGAAGAGTCAGTGTCTCCTCTGAACTTCATTAGCAGAGACGAGGAAGCGGAGGGGAGCCTGAGCTCTTATTTACATATAAAGAGCTCTATTAATCAAGGTGAGAGTCATTACGCCGCTCAGCCTGGATGTTAAATAAAATCCTCTGAGCTCGCACGCCCCAGGCTGCTCGTACGTCTTGATTTGTGGACTGTCAGAGGAGGAGGAGGAGGAGGAAGAGGAGGAGGTTCTTAATCAGGTTGGGCCCTGAGAGGAAATGGTGGGAAAGACAAATGAAGAGGGGCAACAGAGCGGCAGAGAGCCATAGAGGAAGTGAGAGTGATGAAGATGAAGCAGACACCAGGACACTCAGCTTCATCCTGAGCTTCAGAAACATAGAGAAGAGTTTTTAAAATGTATTTATAAATGCAAAAGCTTTTTTATGCTCCAGTGAGGTGGAATTCATGTTGAGAGGATGAAGAGCAAACTCATCATCCTCACGTTTCCATGTTTCAGACATGTTAGGCCTCCTTTGGTTTCTTGTTCTTCTTGATTGGAACATGATCCTTCACATTGTCTCTCTGGACTCTGGAGGAGGACATGTCTCCATGTCTCCATGTCTCCATGTCTCCATGTCTCCATGTCTCCATGTCTCTATGTCTCTATGTCTCTATGTCTCCATGTCTCTATGTCTCTATGTCTCCATGTCTCCATGTCTCTATGTCTCTATGTCTCCATGTCTCCATGTCTCCATGTCTCCATGTCTCCATGTCTCCATGTCTCCATGTCACTATGTCTCCATGTCTCTATGTCTCCATGTCTCCATGTCTCCATGTCTCCATGTCACTATGTCTCCATGTCTCCATGTCTCCATGTCTCCATGTCTCCATGTCTCTATGTCTCCATGTCTCCATGTCTCTATGTCTCCATGTCTCCATGTCTCCATGTCTCCATGTCTCCATGTCTCTATGTCTCCATGTCTCCATGTCTCCATGTCTCCATGTCTCCATGTCTCCATGTCTCTATGTCTCCATGTCTCCATGTCTCCATGTCTCTATGTCTCTATGTCTCCATGTCTCTATGTCTCTATGTCTCCATGTCTCCATGTCTCCATGTCACTCATGTCCCTCTCTCTTTCTCTACGTGAGTAACGGATAGGGGGGGGGGGGGGGGCGGTCTTACCTCAGGTGTTGCCGTGGGGATTTACATGTAATGCCACTGGCCGTCCATGCCCATGTTCATACCCATCCCCCCCATGGGACCTGCAGGGGGACATCAAGACACAGAGTCAGACCCCCCCACCACACACAGAGCAACATGAGCATCCCAGCATCATCAACTGGCGGGTTGCTCCAAACGCTGATGACTCAGGGAGACAGACAGACAGACAGACAGACAGACAGACAGACAGACAGACAGACAGTTGTTGTATGATGTCGCTCGTTTGCTCTGGTTGGTTGATTAAAGTGAATACATTGCGTCATGCTTCCAATGTCTGCGTTCCCATGGTTACAACAGAAACTAGATAATCAGCAGGAAATGACATCACAGATGAGGTCGCTCACCACCGGGTCGGAGGCCCATGTGCTGCTGTCCGTCAAGGACGAAGCCTCCCATTGGCTGTCCATCTGGGCTGTAGGCTGTCCCCTGACTCACTGCTGACACACACACACACACACACACACACACACACACACAGAGTACTGCATTAGGGTAACATCTTCATGCTTGGATCAATCATTTACAATCACTTCATCTAGTAAACAAAGTTTGATTTCAATCCCATGAAGGTGTTTCCATGGTTACTGCCTGTTACTGTGGAGGAGCCGATCACTGTATTGATGAGGAAGCTTTACCTGATCTGTTGGACTGATCGATCATTGGCTGCACGATTCTCCTCCTTGCATTGATGAACCTGAGCAAAGAGCAACACGGTAAAGACGTGTGTGCGTGTGAAGTTAAATCACGTATGTGTGAATGATGTCACGTAGGTCAGCAAGCAACAGGGAGTGCAGACAAAGTAGTGAGAAAGAAGAGCAGCGAAGTGTGTGAGAACGTTTTGATCAGGGTTTGGTGGTGTCGCCTCGGTCAAACCTAAACTCCTCCATGACCAACCTAACAGGCGTGTTTGATTACATACTAATGTACATTTGGACCCTAAATTCATTCTTTGACACAAAATGTGCAAACATTGAAAGTTAGTTGGTCCAGTGGTTGATGATGGAGCATTAAGGTCAGGTGGTAATGAAGTGAAGAAGGTCCAGAAATATAAAGTCAGGAACATAGTGAGAGGGTCAAAGGTCATGAGAGGTTTTGGTTCATACCAGTTGTTGACCTGCAGGATGGTGAGACCTGTGTCCTGTGCCAGCTGCTTCTTCTGCTCCTCTGACGGGTACGGGTGCTGCACACACACAAACACACACACGCACACACGCACGCACGCACGCACGTGTCATGGCTTTACATAAACAACAACACCTCACATTAATTTAAGGGCCCCAAGATGTTGGCCCCTACATGCAGGAGGTCTGAGGACAGACAGGCGCCTGGTGCCCCTGGTGCCCCTGTGCACCTTAGGCTCCACCCACACTAAACATTCATATGTTAGCAAACACTCAGCACGTTAACCTAACGTCATCCCTCAACACTGTGACTCATTCAGACTCTGATCATGTGATGATTCCTTCAGGCGTGTAAATGTCTCCACAGATTGACCTCCTATGACCTCAGCGTAGTTTGGAGAGCAGACAGATTCTGGGCTTCCCTCTGGTTGAAGATCTTGTAATGTGTGAGACACCAGATAACCAAACAGGAAGTGATGCATTGTGATCAGTTCAGAGGCCTGATGACCTGAGCGCTCAGATCTGAGCTGTGACGCCTGTGAGCTTCAGGCGCTTTGCAGCTGAACCTCAAACGTTTATCAAAGAGCAGTATGAATGCAGAGGTTGTATAGAAACCAACAGTTACCATCAGACTAATGAAGCCATGAAGAACCCAAAGCTTCCCCAGCTGCTCAATGTGGCTCCTCACCTTAAGACCTAAACAAAAGCAACACACACACACCGCAACACCTAACAAAACATGATCCTGCTCCTTTCACATGGCTGACTGATGAATGCTTGATGATAGCTTGTGTGCTGCTGAGGCCTTTGAGGGGCCAAAGGCCCCCGCACACCCAAACAACAAACAGCAGCGCTTCAGAAAAGAGCCTGAAAGGCCAGAATGTAACCATCCAGAGCTCAAGGTGCTCTGGAGGAGGATTAGTCCAAGATCAGGACCTGTGTGGGCCTTTGACAGAGCAAACACACACACACACACACACACACACTCCAGGGCCCATTGATGTCCATCATTGAACAAACCTGAACCGCCGCACTCAAAGGACCCAAAGGCATTATGGGAAAGCAGCCTGGGATCATTCCTCTGCAAAGATAGCCGCTCCTGTTCATTCATTCATTCATTCATTCATTCATTCATTCACTCATTCATTCACTCATTCACTCATTCATTCATTCATTCATTCATTCATTCAGTCATGAACCTGATTTAAAAAAAAAATCTAACAATTTTGTTCTTTTTAAATCCAAATTCCTTAATAACAGCAAAAACAGTGAGCGGCCAAACTTCCACAGAGTCAAACATTTTCCATATTTTGTATTAGTTTGGTGTTTTGAGCTTCCCTCTAAGTTTGCTCTGTATATCCACATGTTTGGCTGTAATCATTTCCTCCTTTAAGCTTCTAGTCTGCATCATGTGACATCATAGGTTTACTTATATATAATATTATTATATATAAGTAAGTATATTATTACTTATATATATATATACACAGGTTTTATATAAAGGTTAATATATAAATATACATACAGGTTTTATATATAAATATTTTTATACATAAAGGTTTATACAGTAAATGTGTAACAGTGAGGTCATACTTCTGCTCTTGGTTCAGACTGTTGGATATTCTACATCTCTGTTAAATGAGTGTTTTGTATTGACTCTATACTGGACCTTGGTATGTATACACAGTATATATAAAGTATCATACACCGTATATGTACAGTATATATCCTGTGTATGATACTTGTACAGTGTGAATGCTGCAGGTGTGAGTTAGTGAGCGTAGTGATTGACAGGTCCCTCAGCTGTCTCCCAGGTGTGTGTGACTGCTGCTCGCTGCGTGTGATTGGCTCACCGTGAGGTGCTGGAAGAGCCACGCCCTCATGATGTTTGTGGCCACTTTGGGGAAGATCCCTCGTTTTTTCTGCCTCTTCCTGTCTTGGTCGTCCTCGTCTCCGGTCCCTGGCGAGACCAGGCTGTTGTCCAGGCCGTCTCCTGCACGCAGGGCGAGAGAGAGAGAGAGGGGGATCTGACTCTGGGGCTGCTGGGTAATGAGGAGGAGCTCAGTGATTCATTTGATGAATCGTCATAAAGCATGATTTATGACGGCTAAACAATAATAACTTGTCAATAGCTGTGTGTGTGTGTGTGTGTGTGTGTGTGTGTGTGTAAACATTCATATATTTTGAGCGTAATGTAGCCTGAACATTCCAATTCATACAAAACCAAGAAAAACACGCGACGCTTCAGTGTCACGTGACAGCGATGGACCAATCAGAGATGAGCACGCTCCCTGGCCACAGGGGGCGCTGTGCTGTGTATTAGCAGAGTAATGTGTGTGTCTGTTCTCCGAGGCGCCCCGGGGCAGAGGAGGCTTGAAAGCCTGCCTGCAGGGCGCCTGAATAATGCATCTAAGCTCCGCCCCTCCCCCGAGGCACAACAGGAAGAAGACGGCCGGACGCGTCGCCGTGACTTTACAGAGCCGTCAATCACGCCACGGTCACGCATGAACACGTCCAATCAGGAACCTGCTTATTATTAGATCAACCAGGATCACGGAATAATAAGGATTAATTCATTATAATATTAATAATAATACAAATAATGATTCCAAAACAAATGAAATGCAGCAAGAAAGAGAAGAACATGAAGGACTAAGGGAGCTTCCTCTGCTTGCTTACTCTCCTTGTTTCCTCCCCTTGCTTCCTCATCTTGTATCCTCTTTCTTCCTCTCTCTCTGTCTCTCTCTCTCTCTCTCTCTCTCTGTCTGTCTGTCTGTCTGTCTCTCTCTCTATGTCTATCTTTCTGTCTCTCTCTCTCTCTCTCTCTCTCTCTCTCTCTCTCTAAACACGCTCAAAACTGAGCTACGATGTCATCACATTCCTCCCTCATGGTGACTTGATGGGACAATAGACACATCACTTCCTCTCTCTGAGTGTTTGGGAGTTTTGTCTCTTTGTCTTCCTTCTGTCTTTGTCATGGACATCATGCGTCCCTGTCCGCCCCCAGCTCCCAGCATTCCTTGGACAGCTCAGCCCTTTGCACCTGCACTGGTCCACACACACACACACACACACACACACTGAGCTGGTCCTGTCTGTCCTCTCTCAGATGTCTCTGTCTGTGTTCTTACTAACTTCCTCCCCTTGTTCTTCTGAAGGTTGGAAAGTTGCTTTACAGTTTCTTCCATTTTTCCTGCTAAAGCCCTGACAGGACCTCCTCTTCCTCACTGCAGCTGCTTGACCTCCTCAGTGTTCCCATAGAAACAGAGAGACGAAGTCATGTCTTTTTGTTTACGTTGCTGAACACGGCGCTTCATGTGGACGAGCAGCTCGCCGGTGTTATCTGTGATGAAGATGAGGTC